>NW_012281522.1:0-1667 GCF_000151885.1 Dipodomys ordii
CACACACACACACACACACACACACACACACACACGACAACGTCAGGTTTCATTACTCTACTGACATACATGGAAAGACTAACAGTACTTTTAAATAAGTGGCATTAAGAATTAAGCATCCAGCAGAGACCATGAAAGCAAAGAGCCTGGAATGAAGAATGCCATAACCTGAAGACCAACAACTATCAACTAAGAATAATGTACCCAGCTAAACTCTCCTTCCTAACTGAGGAACAAATAAAAACTTTCCACAGAAAAGAAAAATTGAAAGAATATATCTCCACCAAACTAGCATTACAAAAGATACTTAAAGATGTCCTACACATAGAAAACCAACAAGAACATGATAAAGCCAGAGAAATGGTTCCTAAACAGAGAATCAGATAATCACAGTAAGAAGCTAGGAGACATAGCCCCTAAGACCTACCTAGTGTAAGGTCCATTCCTGGACAGCGAACAGACCTCTCCCAGTACCTGATTTACCTAGGCAACTGGGACACCTGGAAGAGGTCACATCTGCATCCGCTGAGGTCACATCTTAATCTGATGTCGCCGCCACACCTTTCTCCCACCTGATCCGACTTCCCTTTACCTGGACACACCCTTCCCCGCCTCCTACCCTATATAAGGCCTAACCCAGGGCCAGATGGCCTTGTGGAGTGCCAACCTTACCTGGTCCCAGAAAGTCTACTGAATAAACCTACCCCTTACCTGAATACCATGTGCGTGGTGCTGTTCTTACTTGGCTACCTCTTTTTAAAAACCTAAGACCTACCAAACACTTCACAGTCCTAACTCTTAATATTAATGGACTTAACTCACCAATTAAATAACATAGATTGTCTAGGTGGATCAAAAAGCAAGATCCATCTATCTGCTGCCTTCAAGAGACACACCTTGCCCACAAAAACAAACATATTCTGAAAGTGAAAGGCTGGAATAAGATCTATCAAGCAAGGGCTGGGAAGGTAGCTCAGTGGCAGAGTGCTTGCCTTGCATGCATGAGGCCCTGGGTTTGATTCCTCAGCACCACATAAGCAAAAAGAAAAAAGCCAGAAGTGGTGTTGTGGCTCAGGTGGTAGAGCGCTAGCCTTGAGCTGAAGAGCTGAGCGACAGTGCCCAGTCCCAGAGTTCAGGCCCCACGACTGGACCCCCCCCCAAAAAATATATATATATATCATAATAAACTCCAGGAAATGGAAACAAGGCTTTTTTCCTTTGTTGTTGTTTTATTTTCTTTTTATCTTGTTTGTTTACTTATAGGTCTTTGGGAGAGTAAGGGGGGCATAGAAATGGAGGGACAAAAAGTGAACAAATGCAGCAGTGGTACTCAGTAGAAACTATGTTGAAAATGAACTATACAATTTATGGGTGGGGGGGAGGGAAAAACTGGGAGAGAGTGAGAGAAGGGGTGACATTATCCAAAAAGGACTGTACTCATGGGCTGGGAATGTGGTTGACTAGAGGGCTTGCCTAGCGTGCATAAAGCCCTAGGTTCGATTCCTCAATCCCATGTAAACAGAAAAGGCTGAAAATGGTGCTGTGGCTCAAGTGGTAGAGCATTATCCTTGATCATAGAGAGGCTCAGAGACAGAGCCCAGGTCCTGAGTTCAAGAGAAAAAGAAGAAGAAAGAGAAGAAGATGAAGAAGAAGGAGATGAGGAGGAG
>NW_012281523.1:0-4657 GCF_000151885.1 Dipodomys ordii
TGTGTGTGTGTGTGTGTGCAGACATAGGTGCATGCACACATCTCACTCTTCTTCCATGCACACCACTTTTATGGCTGCCATCTGTTCCACATCCTTGTATGCTATTGAAATGTTCCCTCTCTCTCATGTCCCCTGCCCTGCCCCTTCCCTGGGATTGGCACCCTCATTGTTTCCTTCAGAGAAGCCATTGCTCTTTCAGTTCTGGGACTCTGCTAGAAAAGCCAAGCACAAGTAGCCTCCTGTTCCAGTTGTTTTGAGCAGAAAAGAGGCTTGTTTTTGGGGGGGGTGGCTGAATTCCCCGCACGCTAATCTGTCATCAATATTAAAAACAGACGTCTGGTTCTCCCACGTGGCCTCATCAGAGCAGTTGGCATGAGTTTCAGACTCTCAGGCAGGGTAAATGTTGGAGGGAGAGTAAGAAGCGGGGTGGGAGGGGGGGCCAAGGAGCAAACAGATTCAATGAATCAAAACTTCTGGTTTGACCTATGTAGAAAAGGCTCAGAAGGGAAGGTTACGCACAGGGTGAGTCAGTGGTAGAGACAGAGCTAGAAGTGGGGCTTTGGTTTCTTTCCTTAACCTCCACAATGATGTTCAAACATTTTCCTAGTCCATATTGTGTCTGCTATGGTTGAGAATAAACCTAGAGGCACATGGAAATACGGGGGTTTAGAACATGTGTTCTGTGTGTCTGTGGGCAGAATCAAGAATCTATCCACTAGATAGGAAGTTGAGGCTCTTGACTTTGTAGGAAACATATTACATAGCCTGTAGTGTGGTGTGTGTGTGTGTGTGTGTGTGTGTGTGTGTGTGTGTGTGTGTGTGTGCTGGCCCTGAGGCTTGTACTCAGGGCCTGGATGTTGTCCTTGAGCTCTTTATTTGCTCAAGGCTAGTGCTCTACCACTTCAGTCATAGCTCTACTGCTGGCTTTTTGGTGGTTAATTGGACATGAGTCTCACAGACTTCCCTGCTTGGGCTGGCTTTGAACCATGACCCTTACTTGGATTTCAACTTCCTAAGTAGCTAGAATTATAGGTAGGAGCCACTGGCATCCAGCTATACTAGCTTTTGAGAACCTAAGTTTGAAGTAGAAGAACCTTAAGTATTGAGTCCTCTTTGCTCAATGTGAGGATCAGAAGAGTAAGAGTCTTGCCCAGTACCATAGGCTCTTAATACCCAGTCTGGTAGTCTTCCCAGTATACTTCCATGTATCCATCCATGCATTTTAAAAAAATCATCTGTTCTTTCAACGCTGAATGTCTGTTTCAACGTTTTATAAAGCAGAGTCTTCTCTCATTCATCATAGGATTCTTAGCTTTAACTTACTTAGTTCAGGGCTGGAAGTCAGCTAGATTTTTGGCTCCCACAGAAGCAGCAGGTTTTTTTGTCATCCTCCCCTCTACCCTACCCCACATCTCCCAAAAGGCAGCAACATCTGGAGCTGGTCAGTGCCCTGTCTGTGCTGGCATCTGGGAACCTGATGGATCATTGGTACCTCTTGCCAGCTCTCAACTCTTGTCCCTTGTATTTTTTTTCCCTATCCTTCACTGACCCTTTCTTTCTCATTCTTCTTTCTTCTTTTTCTCGTTATGCATGTCTTCTTCTCTTGGCATTGCTGTCTCTTCTTTTTGCCACATGTCACTTTCTGTCTATATCTCAAGCTACTTTCTTTTTTCTTCATCTCTTTATGCTGGCTCAGATATGAGCAGCTGATCAGATCTGGGTCAGCAAAGAATATCTATATGATCACTCCCTTGCTCCCACTCCCAACACTACCCTCTATCCTCTTCCTTCCCTGGTGAGACAGTCTCATCTACAGTGGAAAAGACCGTCTTTGGCATACCCCTGCTCTGACAAACACCAGACCTCTATCTCAGATCTTAGTGTGGAGATCTTGGCAAGGAGAGGGAAGCAGTTACTGAGGTGAACATGTGCACACACAACCATGAAAGGTGAGGGGCATCAGGACCCTTTTTGTTCAGTAGGGATGCTCTGAGCCGAGTCTGTGATAGAATAGTTACACTGATGGCATTTACGAAATTCTATGGCAATCACTCATAGCCTCTTACACAGTGTAGGCCACAGCTGAGCCATTCTCTTTGAGAAACTTAAGGGATTCTAGCCCATCCGTCTACTCTGCTTGCCCTGGACTGGCGTGAGGGTAGTGATGTCACTGGAGAGTAGCTAGAGGGGAGGCAGCAGCAGGCAAGGGAAATATGTTTTACAGGGTGAGGTACAAAACGACATGACGGAAGACATCTGGAAGTGATATTAGGGGCTCAGGAAATGTTTCTGTCACTCCAGCTGTGCTTTGGATGAAAGGTTTCTAAAGTCAAGGGTTTCCTAAAAGAAAAGGTATTTAGAGAGTCTTAATTCTCTTCCTCATTGACCATGCCACCAAGCCAGCCTTCTACATCCCAGAGTTCTTTATAGATGGCAAACCACACTCATTTCATCCCACTAAAATGTATGAAGCTCTCACTATGGTTCATGTTACTTCAGTTTGTGCTGGGGCATGGAACAGTAGCAAGACAGGCATGCCTTCTGCCTTCACGGGGCTTATCATCTACCGAGAGAGCGTAGTAATTTAGGAAGAAATTTCTGTGACAGCATGATACTGAGATAACCACGATGTTCTAGGGACACAGAGAAGGGGTTTCTAAACTCAGTCCAGTGGGGGCTAGTAAAAAGGTTCCCAGAGGAAATGAGGTGGTTGGGATTCTGATCCTCAAGTTAATCAGAATAATCAGCTCCTCTAACTGAATATTACCAATGCCCTAGTTGAATAAGTCTCACCTCTTTCCTGCTGTTCTGTCACCATCTTTATCCTTGGAACCAGTTGCCTATTTCAGAAGTGTAAAGAAAATAACAAAACAAACCAAAACACACCCTGACCATGTTCTCTCCTGTAATCACCAGGAGATCCTTCTAAGACAAGTACAAATTAGGCGCCTGCTTTCTCTAAAGAGACTTTGTCAAGACCAAGTCCATCCCGCCTCATGTCTAGGATATTCAGATATTCTCTGAAAGGTAACATCACTTAGAATCCAGCCTTTAGCTTGATTCTATTGAAACTTACTCTGTAAATCTTTGAATTCCTGGTTTGGACCTTGTTCTTCATCTTCATTCTTGTCATCACAGTAGATGGATGAGCACTGGGTCTTCATGGATGCTCTGTCCAGAACTACAATCTCACACTTCTTTCACCTGTTAATTTTCAGTGGACTTTTCTCCCTTCTACCTCGATAAGTACTCCTAGGCCACACAGTGGACTTTGTCCTCACTGGATATTGTTCTATCAAAATAATTAGTTGATGGAATGAAAAGAGAAGTAACTATAGAAAGTGTGAGATTATGGAGAGTTAAGGCACACTGAAGAATAAAAGTTTTATTACTGTGGACTGCTCTATGAAGGGTAAATTAAAGAATCCTTAATTCCATTACCTCATTTTATCCACAAATTAATCTCTTCAAGTAGAAGAGGAATGTTATCTTCATTTACAGATGAGAGAGTTGCAGATCAGGCTTGTGAAGGTCACAACATCTAAGAAGAGTGGGGTGAATAATACATTTCGTACCTCCTGACAATTGAAGCTACATTACTTTCCATTGCTCATTGCCATTGTCTTGCCACTCAGGGCCAAGGGGTCCTGGATCTGGGGTTCAACAGTAGGTGAGTGGTCTTTTCTACTTCATTCTTCCATGAAATTATCCTTTATGGCATTAAGGTATAGATTAGTTAATCGAGTCTACAGAGCTAGAGCTCAGTTTCTGTTGTTCATCTGTAGGGATGGGCTGATGTGGGACTGAGCTGAGGCATAAAAGTCAAAGCCTGAGGACCCTCCCACCTCATGACATAAGAAGGTAAAATTCCCTTCTGCAACATTAGGCATTAGCTGTTAGGGTTGAACATATAATTCACTGGCAGATACTTACCTAGCATCTGTAAGACCCGGGGTTTTTATCTCCAGCAGTGAAAATGGAACAAATAAAATGAGTAGTGGTTAACTGTTTCCCTGTTTTATTTCATTCTGCCTTTGCTTAGTTCTCCATGATAGCTACTGTAGAGACTTCTCCTATGATTTCCTCACAGGCTTTCCTGCTTCTGGGCTTTTATTTTTCCTGATTCGAGCCTTGTCCTTATATTCAGTCATCTGAACGCTGCCAGAATAATAACTGTCTATATTGTGTTTCTCAAAACACATCCACATATTAGAAAAGCATCAGAGAAAAACATAGTCAGAACTAGACACCAGTGCTTCTCAGTACTGTTGTGGACAAACTAGTGATCCATGAAATATGTGAGCGACCTGACATAGGCAGGGTATTCAGCAACCATCCATCGCCTTTCCTTTTTACTTTCTTCCATCCTTAAAATTATGCACACTGGGGCTGGAATGGTGGTTCATTCCTGTTAGCCTAGCTACTTAGGGAGGTTGATCTCTGAATTGTTGTTCAAAGCCAGCCTGGGAAGAAAAATGTGTGAGACTGTTGTCTCCAATCACCCACCAAAAAGCCTGAATTTATGCTGTGGCTCCAATGACAGAGTGCTAGCTTTGAGCAAAAAAGCTCAGGGACAGCACCAGACCCTGAGTTCAAGCCCTAGGAACAGGTGTGTGGTATGTGTGTGTGTATGTGTATATGTGTGTGTGTGTGTGTG
>NW_012281524.1:0-1294 GCF_000151885.1 Dipodomys ordii
CCGGTAGTGGGGCCTGAACTCTGGGCCTGGGCGCTGTCCCTCAGCTCTTCAGCTCAAGGCTAGCGCTCTACCACTTGAGCCACAGCACCACTTGCGGCTTTTTTTTTTCTTTTTTTTTATTTGATGCTGAGGAATCGAACCCAGGGCCTCAGGCATGCCAGGCAAGCGCTCTACCACTGAGCCAACTTCCCAGCACCCATAAGACTCTTATCTTCAATTAACCAAAAAGCTACAAGTTGAGCTATGGGTAAAGTATGTAACACTAGCCTTGAGCAAAATAAGCTCAAGGACAGTGCTCAAGCTCTGAATTCAAACCCAGGACAGACATAAAAAAAAAAAGGAAAAAAAAAACAATAGATTTGACTCTTAAAGGTTATAAAACACTAGCTGAGCTATCTAGAGAGAATAAAAATCTTTATTCCTAGAAAATCTTTTGAAATTTGGAAAAACAGAGACAGAGTAATTTGTCTCAAATGGTTACTACATTGCAAATGAGCAACAGTATTCAATAAAACATTGAAATGAACTAAGAAGAAACAACCAGATACAGATTGAATATCCTAACTCAAAAAACTGAAATATAAAAGCTCCAAAAAGCTCAAGAGCTTTTGGGTGCCTACATGAGACCAGATAAAAATTTCACATCTCACCTTTTATAATGAATGAATCAAAATATTGTATAACAGAAAGAAGTGATAATTGGTAAAGAAAGTAAATAAGAGATTTCAGTCTCATTAAAACATTACATATGCACATATGAAATGGTGAACAATTAACATACACATACTATTTTTTAAAAGGTACATAAAACAGGATACTAGTAGAAGGAGGAAGAACAAACAGAAGGGGTATTATTATAGTCAAACTGTTTTGTACACATGTGAAAATGAACTATGAAGCTTATTGAGATTGGTCTAAGAAGGAGGGGGTAATTAATGGAGGGGGTGATCAAGGTAATGAAAAGTGATGAAGGGGGTGATCAAGGGAATCTGATGAAGGTAAAATGTAAATATATGTGTACATATTAAATCTCCTAGTACAAATGAGTGATGCTAATAAAAATGTAAACACATAAAAGAAACAAATTACCTTCAGAGTTTGTGTAGAAGATATATATGAAACATAAATGAATTTTGTGTTTAGACTGAGAGCCTGCCCACCAAAATATCTCATTTACTACATGAAAATATTCCAAAATTTGGGGCTGGGAAGTTGGCTCAGTGGTAGAGCGCTTGCTTTGCATGCCTGAGGCCCTGGGTTCGATTCCTCAGTACCACATAAGCAAAAAGAAAAA
>NW_012281525.1:0-1879 GCF_000151885.1 Dipodomys ordii
ATGATTTTACACCTACTGAACCCTGACCTCAAACAACAGTGAAGAAATAAGTCAAAGCCCAGCAAAATAAGTACCAGGAAATCCGTACTTGCAAGAGGGGAGGAAGGGGCTAGAGGGTGAGGGATAGATAGATAACGTGGGATCAGGGAGATTGCAGACAAGAAGTCATTGTGTATACCACAGAATTGAGAAATGGAAGGAAAGGGGTGTTTGGAGGGAAAGTGGGGGTGAAGATGTTGAAATGAGGACACAGATCAAGATGCATTGTTCACATAAACTGCCTTGTCAAGTGGCATGAACATTCAATACATAACCTAAAATGAAGATAAGTAATGGAAGGGGTGGATTGGGAGGGATGGGTGAGAATGTTGAAAGGGGGGATATTGATCAAGATGCACTGTATACATAAACTGCTTTGGTGAATGGCAACTCCTTTGTACAACTACTTAAAGATAATAAAAAGATTTTTAAAATTACAATTCTCAACAAAGAAGAAAAGAAAGCAAGTAGAGTCAGTCTTATATATGGAAGCTAGATTTCGCTTATAAACTTATAAGTACATACATTGAGTTACCACCCAACATATACAAATATATTAAAAGAAATACAGTCGATTCAAGGGAGAACTCAAATAGTGTAATTCTTTATAAAGGCAAAGTCGAACTTCAGTACAATAGAACATCGGGAAGCAGAGACTGGAAAGAGGTAAGTTAGCAAAGGAGGAGAAGCAAACAGGGAAAAATTCAGTCCAAAATTCATTGTATATTCTACAAAATTAAGAAGTGTGAGGCAAGTGGTGGGTAGGGAGGGAAGGGCAAGAATGTTGAAAGGGATGACATTGATGAAGATATATTTTATTCATAAACTCTTGTACAACTAAAGATTATTTTTAAAAATTAAAAAGCTGAATTTGAACCATCAAACACCAAAAAAAAAAAAAAAAGGAAATAAGTAGATCTAGATCATTGGATTGTTCGGAGGGACAGGGTTATGGTGGAGGAGACCTAAGACCCTGTGAAAGGCCACCATAATTACTTTTTCTTCTTCCCCTTTACTGCCTTAAAACGTGGAAGCCACTTTAGTAACAGCCTAACTTTTGAGGCTGCTAGCTTTGTGCTCCTGATTTCATTGTTAAATCACCACGAGTTTCTTTTTCTGAGGATCATTATAGAAATGACTGGAAAAATATGTGACCTATTTTTTATCCTTGAGTTACTTTGTGTTACTACCACAGCAGTATTTTCAAAACTTTTTTGTGCTGAAACAGCTTAAGTAAATAATGCTCATTATAAAATAGCACTAGAGTATTATATTCTAAGAGTTTGGGTTTCCCAAAAGTCCTATGAAATCTTCAGTTTGCTAATACCAAACAAGACCATGTAGGAGGTACTTCATGAATGAGATTCATGCTCTTAGCCACGAAACCCAAGAGAATTCCCCTTTCCCTTTTGTCACGAGAAGTTAGACTAGGAAGATGGCTCTGTGAAGAAATGGTCCTTCATCAGAGACTGACTCTGCTGACACACTGATTTTGGACTTTTTAGTTTATAAATCTGTGAGAAATGTTTGTTAAGCAAACTCTCTGCCTCAGCCTTTTTCTGCCCAACACAAAGAAAACTCAGAAAACCAAGTCAACGTTGAACTCTTAAAGCACACCTAAAGTTAATATTTTAAAGACAAAGAGAATTGGTCAGGAATGACTAACTTCATACTAAGAAATGTAAACACTGAATAATTCTTATAAAATTTGCAGAATATGGGGGCTGGGAAGGTGGCTCAGTGGCAGAGCGCTTGCCTTGCATGCATGAGGCCCTGGGTTCGATTCCTCAGCACCACATAAGCAAAAAAGAAAAAAAACGAAAGTGGCGCTGTGGCTCAA
>NW_012281526.1:0-1510 GCF_000151885.1 Dipodomys ordii
TTTTTATTGTGAAAATACTGTACAGAGGGGTTACAATTACATGGGCAAGATAATGAGTACATTTCTTATCAAGCATTGTAGCCTCCTCCTTTGTTTCTCCTTCCCATCCTCCCCCTCACACCCCCCCATGCTTATTAATCTTGACAGAATTGTTTTTCCTGAAAAGTTCCTGTTTCGGTCAGGTAGGTTGGCCCTTGTTAGTTAAATCCCTTTCCCATTTCACTTTAAGACATCCACTAAAAGCTCCTTGAATTTAAATTACACCCTGTAAATTACACCACATCCTTTTGCAGATTGAGAACCCAAGCTCAGCCAACATGAGCAGAGGAGCAGGATCAGCTGGGTTAGGGATAAAAAGGGAGCAGGCTGGGGATATAGCTTAGTGGTAAGAGTGCTTGTCTAGCATGTATGAAGCCCTGGGTTCAATTCCTCAGTGCCACATAAACAGAAAAAGCCAGAAGTGGCGCTGTGGCTCAAGTGGTAGAGCACTAGCATTGAGCAAAAGAAGATCAGGGACAGTGCCCAGACTCTTGAATTCAAACCCCAGGACTAGCAAAATAAAAAAAAAACAGGGAGCAACCTGCCTACCTGTGTGCTTGCCAGATTTTTGGCTGATGCAGCATCTGTCTGCAGAAGTAAACTTTGCCTTGCTGAGTTCTGTTCAAATTGTTGTCCTCATTCCTATGCAATCCCCCAACATGCATAGCTATTTCTAACAAATATCTATTGCTTCCTTGAATTTATCATTCAGTGGTAATGCATTTGTCTAACATACATAAAACCTTGGGTTTGATTCTAATACAAGAAAAAGTAAATTTCATCAGGCCCTAAGCACATTTGTAATATATTTAGCATATTTTTGATATATTTACCAAGTGTTTCTGTGTCTCTAATAATATTACATTCTCAAGATCATTTGCTTTTGTCTAGTTGTTCAGTCTTTGTGAAAAATGAGGGAAGAGAACAACATAGTTAATGCCAAACACATGGAAAATTTCCACACAATCCCACTTTCAGCTGGCACATTCAAATTCAAGTGGCAAGTAACTGGCTTATGCAGGGCCAAAAGATGCTGTGCAAGAAAATAAACTGACAGCACAATTACAGAGATAGCTGCCAATCCCTGTATTATAGTGATGTGGTTTTATTTTGTTTTGGCAGTCCTGAGGCTTGAACTCAGGACCTGGGCACTGTCTCTGAGCTTCTTTTGCTCAATGCTAGCACTCTACCACTTGAGCCACAGCACCATTTCGGCCTTTTCTGTTTATGTGGTACTGAGGAATTGAACCCCAGGCTTCATGCAACCACTTCCTTGGCCATAGTATCTGCCAACAATCAAGTTTAATCTCCCTCCTTCTCTCTCCCTCCCTCCCTTCCTTTTCTCTCTCTCTCCCTTTTTTTTTTTTGGGTCGGGTCATGGGGCCTGAACTCTGGGCCTGGGCGCTGTCCCTCAGCTCTTCAGCTCAAGGCTAGCGCTCTACCACTTGAGCCACAGCGCCACTTCTGGCTT
>NW_012281527.1:0-3507 GCF_000151885.1 Dipodomys ordii
AAGTGGCGCTGTGGCTCAAGTGGTAGAGTGCTAGCCTTGAGCTGAAGAGCTGAGGGACAGCGCCCAGGCCCAGAGTTCAGGCCTCACGACCGGACTCCCCCCCCAAAAAAAAAAGTTTTGCCCTTTTTTAAAAGAGCTATTTAATCAATATTGATGGAACACCAGCTAGTTTTCTTGCTTCTATTTTAGCTAAATCATTGTACTATTATATTCAAATTTTTGACATAATTTGTATTTTATGAATAGTAACAATATAAAAAGTGAAAATTAAAAACTGTGAAAAAGTTTATTATATTTCCATCAAAAGTGTAAATTAAATGTAAGAATTTGAATGCAGAATTATTTTTCATCTATTGTCCAAAAAAGTTGAGTCTTCTAAAATATTCAAAAGCATTTATTAAAGTTAACAGGCAAAATAAAAATTAATACATATCAACATAATAAATTAAATGTTACTGCATTATAAAGATAAAATGCTTATTTATGATGAAATTAGGCTGACCAGTAGAAGAGGCAGGAATTTCACATGTAGCATTGTTTAAAGAAACCACAAGGCACCAGGGACCAGTGGCTCACGCTTATAATCCTAGCTACTCAGGAGGCTGAGATCTGAGGATCAAAGTTTGAAGCTCGCCCAGGCAGACTCTTATCTCCAATAAACTCAAAAAAAAAAAAAAAAAAGGATGTGGTGCTGTGGCTCACGTGGTAGAGCCTTGAGCACAAAATGGCTCAGGGACAGTGCTCAGGCCCTGAGTTATAAGGCCCACAACTGACAAAATAAAAAAGAAACCACATGGCATTGAAGACTCACATCTATAATTCTAGCTAGTAGTGACATGGCCCTAGGCACAAAAGTTCCCAACACCCCATCCCAACAAGAGCTGGATGTGTATTACATACCTGTCATTCCAGTCATGTGGAAGACGGAGATGAGGAGGATCACAGTTCCAAGCCATCCTGAGCAAAAAGTCTACAAGACCCCTGCTCAGCAGAAAAAGCTGGGCATGATGGGTCATGCTTGTTACCTCAGCTCCTTCGGGAAGCAATAAACAGGAGGATCGCCATCCAGGCCAACTCAGGCAAAGAGTGAGTGTCTATCTGAAAAAATAACCAGAGGAAAAAATTAGTTGGAGGTATGGATCAAGAAGTTAAATACCTTCCTGGCAAGCATAAAGCCCTGAGTTCAAATTCCAAACCCCAGTACCACAGAAGAAGCAGTAGAAGGAAAGGAAGAAGAGGAGGGGAAGGAATAGAGGGAAGAAGAGAAGAGGTGAGGAACAGGGGTGGGAGAAGGAGGGAGGGCAGAAGAGGGAAGGAAGAGGAGGAGGACACCAGAACCATGGCTATTTGAGTAAGAATAAATTAGGTGTATAAGAAATTTATAACCACTAAAAAAGTCCTGGAACATTCTATATCTCTACATTGTTGTGTGGGCATAGAAAAAAGGAACATTGTGCAGACTCAGGGAATGAATCACTCTTCATCTAAAAATGCAAGACATGTCCTATTTGAGTTCTCTTGCATTCCGATTCTTATTACTCAATGATACATGAGTTCATTTTAACACAGCTTTTCCATTATGATGCATGGGCAAATTCTTTAACTTACTACAGCATACTCTGGATAGCAAAAGATTTCAGTGCTAGCTACATATTTGCATGCCCACATCCATCCAAAGATGGTTATTCTCAACAATAATTCTGCCCTTGTGGGTAGCTCAGTGACTAGGAGCCTAAGCCAGTTGTTAAAGGCCAGGCCCAAGAATTAAGCCTCCTGGATTCTATCATATGCCAGCATCACTCACTTGAGCAAGTTATATTAACTTATTAAACTTTGATTCATCTATAGAAAGGTTATGGTAGTAATCAAAAGCAGGATTCTTGTGTGGCCTAATGACTGTGATACTAAACAAAATGTGATCAGGATAGCTGCCATCTTCATGTTTAAGAAGAAAAGCATAAAATCAGAATTGGAGCCAGGTGCCGATGGCTCACGCCTGTAATCCTAGCTACTCAGGAGGCTGAGACCTGAGGATCGCAGTTCAAAGCGAGCTAAGACAAGAAAGTCCATGAGACTCATATCCAATTCATCACCAGGAAATTGGAAGTGGTGCTGTGGCTCACTGGTAGAGTGCTTGTCTTGAGCAGAAGAGCTCAGGGACAGTGTGCCCAGGACCAGAGTTCAAGCCCCAGGACTGACAAAAAAAAAATCAGAATTGGGATATCTTTGATTTATAAATCAAAGCACTCTCATTTATGGACCCAAGTATGACCCTTGTTAGAGATAGGTGGGTCTAGATAGTTAGATAGATAATATAAACATACTATTATATATTATCTATGTATTTCTTATTATTATTAACATAAATACTTGTGAACCAACCCTTCAATATAAGAATTAGGGCATCAATAATCATTTATAGCAACCTATGAGTTCCCTCAATTCATTCTCCTACCTTCCCTTCCTTGAGTCTCCCATTTATTATTGGCTGGTTTTTGAAGTCAGAATTTTATCATATATTTGGGTTTCAAAAACTGAATTAAACTTCACTTGTTTCTAACATTTATTTTCTAAGAAAGGGGGTATCAAAGTTTCACCTTATTAACAGTAAGTGCCTAGACTTTTCCCCAATTCCTCTCCAATGCTTAGTCGTGTTACATTTCTTGTTTTTAGACAACTGAATTAGCAATAGAAAAGCTACCTTATGATTTTAATTTTTCTTCTTAATAATGCAGTTGACCATATCATCATATTTTTATGAATCCCATGAATTGTCTCTTCTTTTAAATTCACATCCATAGTTTTTTGACAGCTGTCTTTATTAGTTTGAAGAAACCTTTATAGACTCTTTCTTGTTATACTTCCCACAACCACCCCCAGTACTGAGAACTAAATATACAGCCTTCAGCATGCTAGGTGAGTCCCCTGCCTCTGTCCCAATCCCATCTATTTGGTTTATGTTTTATTTTTGAAATAGGATCTTACTGAATTTGCCTGGGCTGGCCTCAAATTTGTGATCCTCTCTTCAGGCTCCTGAGTAGTTAGGATTACAAGTGTGTGCCACCATGTTCAAGTCTTGCTATTGATATAGTGGATTACAAAATATCACCTCTCAGCTGATACTTTCTCTTGCCTTTTCATAGTGTATCTTTTGATGTTTGAAAGATAACTTCATCAGACTTTTTTCATCTTTTTGCTTATGTGTAGTGGCCTTTTAGTAAGTGATTCTTCCCTATCCTGTATTTTTAAACAAAACAATATAATCCTATCTGTTCTACTAAAACTTATATTAAACATTTACTTTTTAACATTTAAGTCATTGTTCATTGGAGTTCATTTTTACATATGTATAAGGTATGGATGAATATTATGTTTTCCATTTTTTACAAGCCTATTTTTTTTTAATTATTTTTTTGGGTCCGGTCATGGGGCCTGAACTCTGGGCCTGGGCGCTGTCCCTCAGCTCTTCAGCTCAAGGCTAGTGCTCTACCACTTGAGCCACAGCAC
>NW_012281528.1:0-1543 GCF_000151885.1 Dipodomys ordii
AAAAAACTTATTAATAAAAAAGAATAACTTATTTTTAGTATGGTAAAATGTACTAAGGTCCTGGTACTTTGTATGCATTTTTCTTTACCTACAGAAAATGGATTTTTTGTTGTTGTTGTTGTTTTAATACAGCTTATGCTAGGCGCTGGTGGCTCATGTCTGTAATCCTAGCTACTCAGGATGCTGAGATCTGAGGATTGTGGTTCAAAGCCACCCTGGATAGGAAAGTCTGAAAAACTCTTTTCTCCAATAAACTGCTCAGACAGAGCTGGAAATATTGTTGCAACTTAAGTAATATAGCTCAAGCATTGAGCAAAAGAAGCTCAGGTATAATGCTCAGGCCCTGAGTTCAAGCCCCAGGACTAGCAAAAACATAAATAAATAAACAAATAATTTAAATACAGCTTATAAGAAAATCATAATATATCATTATTATAGAACAATATTGTATACTGTTACCTTATACTGCCAGTAAAAAGAAAAAAATCATGGTGTGAAAGAATCTTTACATATATATATATATATATATATATATATGATGGAATTTTATGCTTTCGTCAGAACGAATTACACAGCCCCATTTGTTAGGAAATGAAAAGACTTGGAAAAAATTAAGCCAGACTCAAAGAAACATAAGTCCCATGGTTTCCCTTATCTGCAATAACTAGTACTTGTCTAGGACAAGCAGAAGAGGTCAAAAGCTATATACATACGATCCTATAATCTGATGCTAATCGAAATGAACTCCAAGATAGGGACACAAGAGGTTTTATCTCTGTTGCTGTAATTTTTAATGTACTTATGATGTACTACATAATTTTTTTTGTTTCTTTGTATGTTCTTCCCCCATGGCACAACCCCTGTTGTCACTGCATTTAATTCCGATGTCCTGCATCTTGTATATACATTTTTTTTTCTAATTTGGAGAGGGGAAGGGAAATAACAAAATTCTGAAATAAGGATACAGGATGACCTATTATAACCATGACACGTACTAGACAGTATGTTGAAAATGAACTTTACAACTTTGCAGGGGGTGGGTGGGAGGTGGGAGGGAGGAGTTGGGGAGGTGGGCTTCAAAGGGATGGTAGGGGAAAAATAAAAGACGGTGTTAACAATGCTCCATCGGAAATGGATTCATTACCCTAGCTCATGTAACTGTAACCCTTCCATACAGTATCTTTACAATAAGAAATATATACTAAGGACAACAACAAAAAAGAACTTGCTACAAATTCAGAATCAACTTGTATTGAAATAAAAGTTGTATCAAAATACAAAAGAAGTTGGGCTCTGGTAGTTGGAATCCTAACTCCTCAGGAGGCTAAGATCTGAGGATTGATGTCCAAAAGCCAGCCCTGACATGGAAGTCTTGAGACTCTGATTTCCACCTTACCAGCAAAAGCTCAAAGTAGAACTGTGGCTCAAGTGCTATCCTTGAGTGGAAAAATCTAAAGGACAGGGCCCAGGACCCTGATTTCACACCACACACACACACACACACACACACACACACACACACACACACACACACACACACACA
>NW_012281529.1:0-2309 GCF_000151885.1 Dipodomys ordii
GCCCGGGCCCGTGCCCGAACCCCAGCCCCGTGCCCAGCCCCGGCCCCGGACCCCGACCCTTCCCTGCAGTGCAGCTACCGCAGGTCCTACCGCCGCAGGTCCTACCGCCGCCGCTTCTCCTACCGCTGCCGGTCCCAACGCCGCCGGGGACGGCGGGCTCCTAGAGAACAGTTCGTTACCATATATATTGTAAGTTCAGTTCCGCCTGCCCAGCCCTCAGGCTCGAGGAAGTGGCCGAATTCAGGGGGCCACTTCAGAGTACGCCCCATCGATCCCGAGACTCGGGACCACAACCAAGCAAACAGTTGTGAGCTAATGGTGTCCAAGATAACCTGGGATATCTTGTGGCTTTGGGGGTCATGCTCTCCGACTCCCCAGGACCTCTGCTGTCTGCTTGAGTGGCAGGGTGAAGTCTAGAGCCATCATCTTGGAATACAGGGACCTCTCCATGTGCCCCAGCCCTCCCATCCCCTTCTCTACACATTCCAAGCCTTGTTGTCCAACACTGTTTTCTTTCATTATTAAATGGTCCTTCCTGCTGTCTCTACCAGAAACTCCCCAAAGCCCCAGTCACAAACACAAGTTGAACGGGTTTCTTTACTAGAATACTTGGCACATTACACTGTAGATAACATTTTATTCCCTAGCCATGTCAAGAGCTTTCTAATACCATTCTTTATTACCAGAGCCTCTATAGGCCTGGTATGTGGTAACACCTCAACAAATTATTGCAGAATTACAGAAACATTTACTGTTATATCAGGCAATGGCAAAACTTGTTTATTAGCTCAGAAATCAGCAACTAAAAAGCAAGATTTGCTAGAAGAGCAGTTTTTTTTTAAATTTTGTTGTTTAAATTGGTATTTTTTACTTTGGTCCAAATAAGATGATTATGGAAGTGTAGTAGAAAAGTAAAATGATAAATAAGACTATCTATAATGGTTTATTTCAGTTGGGCCAATAATGGTATAGTCTTCTTATTTATTTTTTGATAAGTCTATATCTCTGTTCCTGTTATTAAAAATCCTTGTATGTTTTCTGACTAGAGCAAGTTACTCAGATGGAAAGCTGCAGGCGCCTCCTAAACCATGTGCAGGCAACCAGGGTACCCAGATCACGGTAAGAGGAGCACATGGGAATGTGAAACTTGAAAAGGAGCTTTGTATAAATATTAAAACAGAAAAACAAAATTAGCTCTGGGGAATTAATAAAATTAGCTTTTGCCAGGTACTGGTGGCTCATACCTGTAATCCTAGCTACTCAGGAAGCTAAAATCTGAGGGTCATGGCTTGAAGCCAGCCTGGAAAGAAAAATCCATGAGATTTGAATCTCCAGTTAGCTACCAGAAAGCTGAAAGTGAAGTTATGGCTTAAATGGTGGCAGCACATTATCCTTGAGCAAAACAGCTAAGGGCCAGAACTTAGGCCCTGAGTTCAAGCCCCAGTACAAATATGTGCATGCACACACATACACAGTCACACACAAAGAATTTTTACTAGTTAATAGAAGCCCTAAGACACCAGCCTGGGAGCAAGAAAAAGGATTATTGGGTTTTGTGGTATGGTAAGCCTGTCCAGCTCCTTGTGTTTTATAAGGGGCTGAAAGATTCTTTACTGGTGTGGCCAATTACTGGCAGAATAGTTGGTGGCACTAAAAAAACAAGATTGATCCAGAGGAGTAGTGGAGTCCCAGTCTTTTCACTCAGTAGTTGCATGTCCAGGGCAGTTTTCCCATCTAAATGGAACCAAGACAACCTATTCACCTACCCCAAAGGGTATGAAGTGTATCATTCATTAGCTGGAGAAACACTCTTATGCTACTTTATTTCTATAGTGCTTTGTTATCTTTACATTCTGTTATCCCACAAAGTGCTCTAGTGTCACATTTTGGACCCTGCCCTCCTCTACCCCAGCTGGAATACAAACTAGCTTAGCTTAGCGTAGTTTAGCTTGTTTTCTTTTTGGGGGGCAGGGGTGCTAGAGATTGAACTCACTGTGTCTGGCCCCACTTTAACCTTTTTAAGAACCAGGCATGCTAGGTAAGCAAGAGATAGAAATACCTGTGTATTTCCCAGTGCTTGTTGGGAGGGAACCTTAGGGTCACCTCAGGGTGACCACAGTGTAATTTCTAAGAAGTCCAAATTATTTTGTATTTTACAGTTGTCCTTACTTTATCCTTAGTTTAAAAAATATACATGGGGCTGGGAAGGTGGCCCAGTGGTAGAGTGCTTGCCTTGCATGCATGAGGCCCTGGGTTCAATTCCTCAGCACCACATAAGCAAAAAGAAAAAAGCCGGAAGTGGTGCTGTG
>NW_012281530.1:0-1267 GCF_000151885.1 Dipodomys ordii
AAGGAAGGAAGGAAGGAAGGAAAATAAGGAAGGAAGGAAGAAAGAAAGAAAGAAAGAAGAAAGAAAGACTCTCTAGATGCTGAAGTGGGCCAATTGTGCCCTCCATGTGCAATCATCTTTTATTTGGAAAATAAAAGAAAGGAAGAAAGAGAGAGATGATGATGTTGATGATGATTAAATTAGAAAAGCAGAGCCTTGATGAATGGGATCAGGACTTTACAAAGGTCTTGCTTAATGGGCACCATTTTCTTCTCTTCCACCACATGAGAACACAGCAACAAGGCAGTATCTTGGAAGCACAGAGCAGTCTTTGCAAGACATCAAATGTACAGACCTTGAACTTGAATTTTCCATCCTTCAAGCCTACAAGACATGAAATTGTATGCTGTATAAATTTTCCATTATATGGTAGTTTGTAATAACAGTACTTACAGACTAAAACAAGAGCGATAGTTTCTTTTTAGAACCTGATTTTCCCTCATCCTACCTACTAGAAGAATCTCTTGTCAGGGACCACAGGCTCATACCCGTAATCCTAGCTACTCAGAAGGCTTACATCTGAGGATCAGAGTTCAAAGCCAGCCTGGGCTGAAAAGTCTTTGAGACTCTTATCTCCAATTAACCACCAAAAATCTAGAAGTGGTGCTGTGGCTCAAGTAATAGAAGCACCAGCCTTGAGTGAAAAAGCTAAGGGACAGCTCTCAGGCCTTGAGTTCAAATCCAGTATACACACACACACACATACACACACACACACACACACACACACACGAAGAAGGAGAGGGAGAAGGAGGAAGAGGAAGAGGAGGGGTAGGAGGAGGAGGAGGAAGAGGAAAAAGAAGAAAAAGAGGAGGAAGAGGAAAAAGAAGAAGAAGAGGAGGAGGAGGAAAGAAGGAAGGAAGGAAGAAAGAAAAGAAAAAGAGAGAGAGAGAGAGAGAGGAGGGAAAGGAGGAGGAGGAAGATGAAGAAAATAAACTCTTAAGATGCATAAGTGGGCCCTTGTACTCTCCCAGAACACTTTAGTTTGCCCAAGGGATCATCTTTTACATGGAAGAACAATTCAAGTTCCAAAATGCCTGGTTTTTGGGAAGGTGGCTCAGTGGTAGAGTGCTTACCTCACATGCATGAGACCCTGGGTTCAATTCCTCAGCACTATTCAATTCCCAGCCTATTTGCCTTGCATGCTCAAGGCCCTGGGTTCGATTCCTCAGCACCACATAAGCAAAAAGAAAAAAGCTGGAAGTGGCACTGTGGCTCAAGTGGTAGA
>NW_012281531.1:0-1537 GCF_000151885.1 Dipodomys ordii
CTGTGGCTCAAGTGGTAGAGCGCTAGCCTTGAGCTGAAGAGCTCAGGGACAGCGCCCAGGCCCAGAGTTCAGGCCCCACGACTGGACCCCCCCCCCAAAAAAAAGATTTTTTTAAGGCTGGGATGTGGCTCGGAGGTAAGATGCTTGACCAGTATACAAGAGGCCCAGCAGAGGAAAAAAAAAAAAAGATAAAATAAAATAACAAGAGGCTGGATGTTGTTGGTAGCACAGTACATGTCCAGCATGTTCACAGCCAGGATCATCACCAGCATCAATGGGGGGAGTGGGGAAGAGGGAGAGAAAACCCTAAGATTTTCTTCAACATTTTTTCCCCTTTGGTATGTGTATGCTGGTACTGGGGCTTACACTCAGCGCCTGGGCACTGTACCCTAGCTTTATCTGCTCTAGGCTGGTGCTCTACCACCTAACCCACAACTCTACTGCCAGCTTTTGGTGATTCCTTGGAGACAAGAGTCTCTTGGCTATGTCTTCTTCATCTTCTAACTTCGACCCTCAGATCTCAGCCTCCGGAGTAGCTAGGATTACAAGAGTGCACCACCAGCGCCAGGCTTCTCCAGCAATGACTAGCAATTGCTTTTTAATACCAGGAAAACAGGGCATCAGTCCATCTGCACTCCTCCGTTAAGGGAGTTTTGTTTCTTAAGCAAGTCTCCAAAGCAGAGGGGCGGAGATGGTAAGTAAATCATTGCCCACTGACCCTGACTCCATTCAGAATCTTTTCCCCCCCAGAATGAAGCTGAGTACGGAAGCGCCAGGCTGGAGATGCTCTCGCCCGCACGGGTGGCCGGCTGGCGGGGATGGATGGAACTTCTGCAGCCGCCGGGCGCGGCGGTGCCCACCCCGGCCAGCCCCGGGCTCCCCGCGCCGGCGCTGCGCACCCCACTCCCCGCGCTCCTCGGAGACTCGGGTGGCACGTCAAGGACTGCGCTTCCTTCTCCGAAGCAGGACCGTGTTCGTCCATCTTGGCAATTTCTCAGTCGTCCCTTACGTTTCTCACTTCCCCCTCCGCCGCCAGAACCTCGCCTCCCTCCGAAGCCGCCCGCGGTCTACCCCAGCCGGACGGACTTCGCGCTCCGGCCCTTAGTGCCGGGACCGCTTCTGGGGACCCTGAACTGGGATCTCCGGCCCCGGGCAGCACAAAGGTCACTGCCGGGCGCGGCGCAGGGGGCCAGGGGCTGCCCGGCGAGGGTGGGCGGGGAAGAGGAAGCTCGGGGAGGAAGGGGGCCCCCCCGGCCGCCGGGGTCCGACGCCTTCCCTCGCCGGACACGCGCGGGCCCGTGGGCCGGCGGCTCCTCCCAGGGAGACACACGCGGGGTCTGGGGGATCGCGGCTGCTCTCGGGGGGCCGGGAGCTCGGATCGGCTTCCCCGGGGCTCCCCGCATTGTTGGCGGCGGCGCCGGCAGCGGCGCGACTCCTACCTTCACCAGCAGCCCCAGCAGCAGCGCCGCCGCCCTCCGGGGCCAGCGGCCCATGGCTCCTGCGCGTCCTCCCCTGGAGGCGGCTAGCCGGGTGGCCG
>NW_012281532.1:0-1179 GCF_000151885.1 Dipodomys ordii
CCGCCGCCTCGGTTTCCCCAGGCGCAGGAGGCCGAGGCGCTGTACCAGGCCTGCGTCCGCGCGGCCAACGCCCGGCAGCAGGACCTGGAGACCGCCAAGCAGCGGATCGTGTCGCACGTGCGCAAGCTGGTGCTGCAGGGGGACGAAGTGCTGAGGCGGGTGAGTCGTCCTCCCTCTTCACGGCGCCCCCGCGGGGTGCCCCTGCCCCCCCCCCCGCCGCCCCCGGGTCGCTGCGGGTCGCGGCTCCTCCAGAGTCTAACCGCAGCCGGGCGCCCTCCGCCAGCCACTCACTACCCGGGCCGCACACGTGAAGGCCACGCCTCCGCGCGCTGGCCAATAAGGTTAAGCTCTACCCCTGGCACCCCATGGCACGTGGCTCCTCCCCCAGACCACTGGGCCACACCCCCAGACACTGACCAATAAGGACAAGCTCCACTCCCAGGACGCTGAGCTCCACCCCCTATCATTGACCAATAGGGGCAAAGCTCCACCCTGGCTGTGGATACCAGGTCACGCCTCCACACACTGATCTGGGCCTGGCTCCTCCCCACAAGACTGGGCCCTGCCCCATATCTTAAGGTGACCAATAAGAGCCTGGATCCCTCCTCCCGCTCCGGCTCCGCCTCCGGAGCGCCAGGCCCCGCCCCCTCCTTGACGCCTGTCTCTGGGGCCAGGTGACGCTGGGCCTGTTCCGGCTGCGCGGGGCGCAGGCCGAGCACGGGCCCCGCGCCTTCTCCGCCCTGGCCGAGTGCTGCGCGCCCTTCCAGCCCGGCCAGCGCTACCAGGAGTTCGTGCAGGCGCTGCGGCCGGAGACCCCCGCGCCCCCGCCGCCGCCCTTCTCCTTCGAGGAGTTCTCGCCGCCCGTGTCCAGGTGGGGCCTCCCTCTGCACGCTGGGCCGGGGCGCCGGGCTGGGCTCCAGGCCGGGCACTCACCTGCGGGGAGCCCGGTCCCGGGTCCTGGGAGGGTCGGGGCCTCTCCAGCCCCAGCGCCTGGACACCGCGGGCCGCAGTCCCGTTTCCCGGCGTGCAGCCCTCTCCCCTCTCCTGCCAGCGCCCCTGCGGACGTGAGGAAGAAGCCCTCCGGGCCCCCGCCTCCGAGGCTGGACGAGTGTTGTGGGGAGCCAGGCCCGTGGGAGGACGCCGGCGCGGGCTGCCGGGGTAAGCGCGGCCCGGCCCCGG
>NW_012281533.1:0-1682 GCF_000151885.1 Dipodomys ordii
TAGCACTCTACCACTTGAGCCACAGCGCCACTTCTGGCTTTTTTCTTTTTGCTTATGTGGTGCTGAGGAATCGAACCCAGGGCCTCAGGCATGCAAGGTAAGTGCTCTACCACTGAGCAACCTTCCCAGCCCTCCTTTTTCTTTTTGTGCCAGTACTGGGGTTGAAACTCAGGCACTCACATTCTTGCTTGGCTCTTCCAACTCCACTCAGCTGGTACTCTATCACTTGAGCTACAGGTCTACTTCCAGCTTTTGGCTGGTTAATTGAGAGGTAGGAGTTTTACAGACTTTGGTCTAGGGTGGTTACTAGCCTCCATCCTCAGATCTGTCTCTTGAGTAGCTGGGATTACAGGCATGAGCTACCAGCACCCAGCTTGACTCTTACTTTTCAAGGGTTGACCTATTTGAATTTCTAAGATGCTATTCATTACCGGGTTACAATTGGCCACCTTGGGCTAATGTTACACAGACCACAAGTTTCCCCAGCAGTCCCATGAACATGACATCAACGTGGCCTCTGTCTAAATGTCTGGGACATCAGGCCCAGCTCTGGGCTGCAATTACTGCTAGTGAGTCAGTTTCTTGTCATCTTACCCCTATGTCTAATGCCTTCTTTTTAAGTTCAGGGAAGGACCTGAGCCCAGGCAGAAGCAATCAGCACAGAACCACCTTGGTTAACCGGGACTAGTGGAAAGTACCCTAGGATGACTGCCAAGCTCTCTAACGACATCTTTTTTCAAAGTACTAGATCCTAGTCTGAAGAATCTGAAAGCTGTGCACTATCTAAAGATGGTAAATTATTATCTTCCATCTCATTATATGACTTTCCTCAATGTATGCAGAAACTTGGGATAAATCAAAGAAAGCTTACTTCTTCACTAACGTTTTCAAATCAATCAGTGGGGCACAGGAAATTCAAGGAATCCCGCAAGAAGGATTTGCTAATAAATTTAGAAGGTTGATGAAATAGAAGATTGCTTCTCCCTTAATTTTTGGCAGATGATAACTGTACAACTTTATGGGGTACATTGTACTGTATGAACTCATTGATTTAGGATATTTAGGTTATCTGTCATTTGAAACATTTATCATTTGTGATGAGACCATTCAGCTATTTTGAATCATATGATACAATATTATGAACAATAATCATCCTCTGTGTAAAAGAATGCCAGATATTATTTCTCTGTCTGTGAATTTGCATTCAATATCTAAAATAAGACAGGCACCAGTGGTTCATGCCTGTAACCCTAGCTACTCAAGGGGCTGAGGTCTGGAGATTGAGGTTCAAAGCCATCCAAGGCAGACGAATCCCCAAGACTCCATCTCTAATTAACCAGCAATAATCCCGGAATAGAGCTGTGGTTCACGTGGTAGAGTGCCAGCCTTGAGCAAAAAGAGCTAAAGCAAGAAGAAGAGATAGTGAGTTTAAGCCCCAGTATGGGCACAAAAGAAATCTAAAACAGCTGGGTGCTGGTGGCTCACGCCTGTAATCCTAGCTACTCAGGAGGTCTAGAGGAGGTTGAGATCTGAGGATTGAGGTTCAAAGCCAGCCCAGGCAGGAAAGTCCAGGAGACTCTTTTTTTTTTTTTTTTTTTGCCAGTCCTGGGCTTGAACTCTAGGTCTGGGAACTGTCCCACAGCTCTTTAGCTCAAGGCAAGCACTCTACCACTTGAGCCACA
>NW_012281534.1:0-4795 GCF_000151885.1 Dipodomys ordii
CTACTCAGGAGGCTGACATCTGATGATTGTAGTTTAAAGCCAGTCCAGTCAGGAAAGTCCATGCGATTCTTACCTCTAATTAAATACTAAAAAAACTGGAAGTGGTGCTGTGGCTCAAGTGGCAGAGTGCTTAGCCTTGAGCTGAAGAGCTGAGGGACAGAGCCCAGGCCCAGAGTTCAGGCCGACCAAAAAAAAAAAAAAAAAGAAGCAGCTCAGGGACAATGCTTAGGCCCTGAGTTCAAGCCCCAGGACTAGCAAAAGAAAAAAAAATGTACTCATGGGCTGGGAAGGTGGCTCAGTGGTAGAGTGCTTACCTTGCATGCATGAGGCCCACGACAACAACAACAACAACAAAAGAGAATCTACAAGTTTCTTTTTTTCCCCCATCATTTGGTCTATTCATATTTTATTCTCTCTCTCAAAGTTGCTTTTTTTGCTTTTTATCCTGACAGTTCCTCCAGACACCCAGGTTAAAAAAGAACCTTTTCTACTTTACTTTTTAAAAGTTGTTTATATTCTGTTCCTCCCTCGCTCTCTCGCCACCTTTCCACCCTCCCTCCTTCCCTAGCTCCAGCTTTCCTTTTTTTTTTTTTTTTTTTGGGAGGGGGGTCTGGTTGTGGGGCCTGAACTCTGGGCCTGGGTGCTGTCCCTCAGCTCTTCAGCTCAAGGCTAGCACTCTACCACTTGAGCCACAGCGCCACTTCCGGCTTTTTTCATTTTACTTATGTGGTGCTGAGGAATCGAACCCAGAGCCTCAGGCATGCAAGGCAAGCGCTCTACCACTGAGCCATCTTCCCAGCCCTCCAGCCTTCCTTTCTTGAAACAGTCTTGCTATATATATGTAGCCGAGGCTGGCCTCAATTTTGCAGTCCTCTTGCCTCAGGTTCCCAAGTGCTGTACACTTGGTGAAGTTGATTACAAGATGAAGCCAAAGACTCCATATCAAAGGAGCTGAGGGCAGGTGAGGCAGGTGTCTGATATCCAAAGGCTCTGGAGAGGAGAGTGGGATTTTCCCCTCCCTCTTGCCCTCTCCTACCCTCTCCCCCTTCTTTTCTTTCTTCTTTTCTTTTCCTTCATACTACGTGCCAGGAAATGGGTTCAGAAAACAGGACTTCTCACCAGGAATTCCAGAGCTAAAGGAATGTGGCTGTGGGCCGATGCAGGATTTCAGAGCTAGAGGTGAGGGTGTGAGTGTACCAGAGAGCCGGCAGGAAAAACTTAATAATTTTCAGTCTATGAAGTCTTGTCCACGTGAGTGATTTCTCCTAGAGTAAGGCCCTTTCCCGATCTGTGGTACTTTGCAGCTGGTATTTCAAGTATGCCCATCTGCATGTAAACGAATTGCTCCAAGACAATCTGATTATGCGCTAGTTACTTTGGTGAGAATAGCGCCTCAGTGGAATGGAAACTTCATTTTGAGTCTAATATTAGACCTTGCTTTGGAAAATTCCTTTTAAATGATCACAAGCTGGGAATAGCAAAAGAATTTAACTTTCGACAGACAGCGTTTACCAAGAATTTTTAACTGCTTATGTTGGGTCCTTGGGAAGGCAGATGTGAGAAATGTACCGATGGAATTGACTAGACTCAAGTTGACTTGACCTGCTGCAGGGTTTATATCTGCGGCTGATAAATTTCCCTTCTAGTCTCCTTTGCTCAAAATGTTTTCATTCTTTGAGCATGAGCACACAAGGGATAAAAATTGTTAGCATGCCTGATTGTCTAACTATTCAGATTTCTAGGTCTGCCCATATTGTCACCCATGCAGGGACTGAGGAGGGCTAGGGTACAGAAGCCAGCTGACCCTCGGATCCCAAGCCATGTTCCTAGAGGCCGGTGTTTGGGAACTTGATCAGACCTGACCTGTAGCGGATTTCTTGTTAGGCTGTCTGGTTGTGTCTGTGTGAACCCACCTAATCTAAAATGTCAGCTAAACCTTATTTAAAGCCCTTGTCCCATTACCCTGCCACTTAAAAGGTGTAAATGTTACCAGGGGCATGTTTAGAGTGTTCATGTGGTAGAGTGCTTGTCTAGCAAGTGAAAGATTCTGACTTCAACTCCACTACCACCAAAAACTAAAAAAGAATCCACAAAGATAGGTGTGTGTGTGTGTGTGTGTGTGTGTGTGTGTGTGTGTGTAAGACACCTGATTTTGATAAAGTTTCCTGATAATGTCTACATTAGCTTAATTTAGGAATATGTTTTATTTTTTATTTTTTTGGGGGGTCCAGTCATGGGCCTGAACTCTGGACCTGGGCGCTGTCCCTCAGCTCTTCAGCTCAAGGCTAGCGCTCTACCACTTGAGTCACAGTGCCACTTTCGGCTTTTTTTTTCTGCTTATGTGGTGCTGAGGAATCGAACCCAGGGCCTTATGCATGCAAGGCAAGCGCTCTACCACTGAGCCACCTTCCCAGCCCCAGGAATATGTTTTAGATGGGTTGGAATGGGGAAACCATATAGGTGTTTGAGAGATATATTTCACTATTTTGTTTTTTCCCCCCTAAAATTGAAGTGTACCTTTGTTTTTTGGTTATAATTTTTAAAATATTATCTTTAGGTAGTTTTACAAAGGAGTTGTCATTTAACAATGCAGCTTATTCAGTGATGTATGATCACATATAAAATTGATTGTGTGTGTGTTTGACGTAATGGGGTATTTTTTTTCCCCACTCACTAAGCTGGTCATAATTGATTGTGCCTTAAAATTGGAGACAAATAGAGTAATAAGTTATCACTTTCTCTGTCTCTTCAGGGTGCTAACCACCCTACACAGTTGTAGTTGTTGTGAGCTTAGTTTCGGGGAAAAGGAGACAGAATCTCAGAAATGTTCCATAGTTTGCCATCATCATCTGGCTTGAATGGCTACCAAGTGGCAGTGCTCGAGGTCAAGTTCAAGATTGTTGAACTTGGGAGCTTGAGTTCTTCCCTTGCCCCCACCCCCAGCCACCAAAGCAACAATTCTTATGCTTTCTTATTGCAGGATCGCTTAGACTCTTACAAATCTTGGAGGATCCTTGAACTTTGGTTTATGTGGATTATGTCCTTTGATATTTACTTTGTGTTAAAAACTGCCATATTTAAACTATATTTACTTTTTACCTCATTTAAATAGGGTAACAATCCATTACATGTTAACCTAAATAACATTTTTATTTAAAATAGCCATATTATCCAAAACACAAATAGTAAGGAGAATGTCTTTTGAATCTCTATTACCTAACAGAATGGAATCAGTTCATGTTTTCTGCATTCAGTCTGTACAATGTTGTGTTCAGCTGAAGTATATGAACAAAATCTGGCCTCACAGAGATGCATTTGCAGAAAGAGAAGGGTATTTTAACAGCCTGGGGACAGTTATGTGTATTCTCCTTTAATATACAACAAAACTCCCTAAATGATAGTTTCTTAAAGTTTAAATGCATTTAGAATTTCAGATCCTATCAGTGGACTTTCTAAAAATTATTATTATTTCTGGTGGACTTTAAAAAAACTCAGTTCCATTAACATCTTTTGGTCTGAAATCTTTGCAGCAGAATTCAGAGGAATACGTGTACAAATTCTCCTCTCCAAACAATATTGGTAGATATTCCAGAAAGTAAAGCTTAATTGCTGCTCACCACCATCCCCTTGGGGATAAGGTATACCAATTACTCGCTTCCACAAATAGAATTAGGGCAAGAGAAAATGAATAGCTTTCAGTGAAGAAACCTGGAAAATGACACCTTAACCATCAGTGATGGTGGGAAGATGTGTAACCCCTGATTTGATGGAACTGGAAACCCAAACCCAGTCTCATCATGAGAAGAGTATCAGACATGCTCAGCTCAGGACATTTCACAGGAGTCCTGTCCTGTACTCGAGATAGTTAGCATCTTGACAAATAAGACTAAGACTCAAAGGCTGGAAGATTTGACAACTGAATGTAATGTAATCTCTGCTTTGATTGGATAATGAGATGATGAAACAGAAAGGGGGATTGGAGGTGTGGGTCAGGTGGTAGAGTGTCAGCCAGCCAGTCACAGAAAGAAAGAAAGAGAGAAAGACAGAAAGAGAGAAAGAAAGAAAGAAAGAAAGAGAGAAAGAAAGAAAGAAAGAAAGGAAAGAAGTTTATGGAAAAATTAACTCCAATGTTTATTTAGTAATAGTGTTACTAATGTTAGTTTCATAGTTTGACAAATGTCTTGTGGTAAGATGGAATTACGGGATCATTGGGTGAAGAGTCTATAGGAGCACTATACTGTCTTTACAACTCCACTGTAAGTCTTAAACATTTCTTTTTTAAAAATCCATTGTTGTTCTTTGTACTCTGAGTGGATCATTTATGCATACATGATTTTGTAACATCATTACTGTATTCATTAAAAAAAATACTGCTGCCAGGTGCTGATGGCTCACGCCTGGCTACTCAGGAGGCTGACATCTGATGATTGTAGTTTAAAGCCAGTCCAGTCAGGAAAGTCCATGCGATTCTTACCTCTAATTAAATACTAAAAAAAAAAAAGAAAGAAACAAACAAAATAAGAACTAGAAGTGGAACTGTGGTTCAAGTGATAGAGTGCTAGCTTTGTGGCACAAAGGCTCAGGACAGTACCCGGGCCAAGTTCAAGCCCCAGGACCAGTATGCGCATGTGCACGTGCGCGCGCGCGTGCACACACACACACACACACACACACACACTCTCTCTCTCTCTCTCTCTCTGCTGCTAGCTGGGCTCTGGAGGCTCATACCTGTAATCCTAACTGCTCAAGAGGCTGAGATCTGGGGCTGGGAAGGTGGCTCAGTGGTAGAGCGCTT
>NW_012281535.1:0-2485 GCF_000151885.1 Dipodomys ordii
TCCCCCAACAACAAATCCTCAAAGAAACAATCACCTGATTAATAAGTGGGCTAAAGACTTAAAGAGAGACTTCTCTGAAGAGGAAATAAGAATGGCCAATAGACACATGAAGAAATGCAACTTCTCTAGCCATAAAAGAAATGCAAATCAAAACAACATTGAGATACCACCTCACCCAAGTTAGAATGGCCATAATCAAGAAATCTAACAACAACAGATGCTGGAGGGGATGTGGCCAAAAGGGAACCCTACTGCATTGTTGGTGGGAGTGTAAACTTGTTCAACCACTTTGGAAAGCAATATGGAGGTTCCTCAAAAGACTCCACATAGAGCTCCCCTATGACCTAGCAATCCCACTTTTGGGTATTTACCCAAACAATCACAAACAAGGCCATACTAAAGCTACCAGCACAAATAGGTTTATCGCAGCATTATTCACCATAGCTAAGATGTAGAACTAACCCAGATGCCCCTCAGTAGCTGAATGGATCAAGAAAATGTGGTGGATGTATATAATGGAATTCTATGCCTCCATCTGAAAGAATGACATCACCCCATTTGTTAGGAAATGGAAAGACTTGGAAAAAATTATATTAAGTGAAGTAAACCAGACTCAAAGAAACATAGGTCCCATGGTTTCTCTTATACTGCAATAACTAGTATATATCTAGGACAAGCAGAAGAGGTCAAAAGTTATGTACATAAAAAAAGCTATGTACATATAACCATATTATAACTGGATGCTAAGCGAAATGAACCTCTTTTAAAGACCTTTCTCCTATGCAATTTCTTTTGAGACAGTTTTAATTTTCTATTTTAAAAATTGGGTACAGCTAGGTGCCAGTGTCTTTTGCCTAACTATAATCCTAGCTACTCAAGGAGCTAAGATCTGAGGATCATACTTCAATGAAAGGTCCAGCAGAAAGAGTATAATTAATATTGTAAAAATGGTCATATTACAGAAAGCAATCTACAAAAAAATGTGATACTCATCATAGTTTTTGTAATTTTTTTTTTGGGTCTGATCGTGGGGCCTGAACTCTGGGTTTGGGTGCTGTCCCTCAGATCTTCAGCTCAAGGCTAGCACTCTACCACTTGAGCCACAGTACCACTTCTGGCTTTTTTCTTTTTTTTTCTTTTTGCTTATATGGTGCTGAGGAATGGAACCCAGGGCCTCATGCATGTAAGGCAAGCGCTCTACCACTGAGCCACCTTCCCAGCCCTTTTGTAATTTATAGAGAAATACAAAAATCGATCCTAAAATATCCTTGGGAGCATAAAAGACTCTGACTGACAAAAATAATCATGAGTAGAAAGAGTAACACTGACAGTATTAAAATACTAGATTAGAAACTATATTAGAAACAGTGTTTTGTATATTTCAAATTATACTAAATACTTCCTAGTATACAGAGCCACAGTAATAGAAAAATAATTATACTTGTACAAAACAGACATGATGACAAATGGAACAAACTAGAAAATGTATAAATTAAATCACACACATAGGCATATGAACTACAAAGGAGTCTAAGAGATACACTGAGGATGTCAGGTGCCAGTGCTGTTACAGGTGTTATGCACCTAGAGCAAGGCAAGATCCAAAGAACCTTTGTTCCTACATAGCTATTATGGTAAAAAGTATATGCTATTTTATACTACGTCCTACAGACATTGTTAATAGCTAGAACTCACCAATTGTAATCCATTCGAGACTGCTGAAGCTGCTGCTGTTTTAAGAGAAGCTTTGTCTCCTGCTGAGCCAACAGATGTTGAAGGCGTTCCTTTTCAATTTCCAGTTCTATTTTCTGAAGCACTAGTTGTTGCCTTCTATCTTCTGAGAGTTGCTTTTTGACATCAATTTCACTGGTTTGCAGTGCCCTTCTGGCATGCATGAGAAATTCCCAAGAATGCCCACAATAACTGCATGATTCTGGGTGTGTTCTAGAACACTGAGGGGCCATGCTTGAGGAATGGCTTTCATAAATATGATCTTCATTTTCAGAAAGCCTACGAACACAACACTGACTAGAAGGAATAGGCTTAGGGTGTGAACATTCCTTCATCTGTAGTTCTTCTGTTGCAGCTTTTTCTTTTGACGTTGTATCCACTGGTTTTCTTTCTGAAGGTTCATAAGTACATGTTCTGGTTTCTGATGTCACCCTGTCTAGACCTTCTTTGGGATGATGCAGGATTATCGGTTTCAAAGCATTATTTCTAAGCTCCATAAGAGATTCTGAAACTGAGTCATGGTTTGCAGACTTAGGCCTTTGTTTGGTTTGATAGTAGTGTGTTTTAGCTACACTCATATAAGAACCTCCTAATTCTGTAGTTGCAGACTGGACAGTGCTTTTCTTGTTGCTTTCCTAAGAAGAGATACAATATCATTTGTCAAACAGGAATACAATAAAACCACCTTTCCTTTTCCCTTTTCAGAAATTATATATATATATATATATATATATATATATATATATATATATAT
>NW_012281536.1:0-3736 GCF_000151885.1 Dipodomys ordii
TAGAGCGCTAGCCTTGAGCTGAAGAGCTGAGGGACAGCACCCAGGCCCAGAGTTCAGGCCCCACAACCGGACCCAAAAAAAAAAAAAAAAAAAAAAAAAAAAAACTAAGACAAGTTAACAAATTTGAATGTGACTAGATAAGTGTTTTATCATCAAAATATTCTAATTGAATTAATGTCTTTGATTTCAGGCAGCCAGTGATAAAAAAAAGAACAGGTTTGAATTCTGTTTGAATGCCTTTAAAGTCTTATTGGAGGCAGCAGACATGTTGGTAAATATAGAAGAAAGTGTAAGTGTAGGTTCAAAGCATTATTTATGCATCATGAGAGGATTAACATATTTACTTTTTCTGTCTGCCTCCAGTTTAACCGTTTAGTTAGAAATCATATTGTGTTGATTGATTTAAATCTCTTATAATGGTTAATTACTTCATTATGTCATAATACCTGCTGTGAAGCATTCCATTAGAGATCACTACCAGTTGTTAGCCATTAATTAATTCTAAAGTCATTAGAATAATGTAGTTAATAAAGATATTTTGAAATACTCTTTTTTTCTTGTTGGTCATGGGGCTTGAACTCAGGGCCCTGGCACTGTCCCTGAGCTTTTTTGCTCAAGGATAGCGCTCTACCACTTTGAGGCACAGCTCCACTTCCAGTTTTTGAGTGGTTAATTGGAGATAAGAGTCTCATGGGGACTTTTCTGCTTGGGCTTGGTTTGAACCTTAATCCTCAGATCTCAGCCTCCTGAGTAGCTAGGATTACAAGCATGAGCCACTAGCACCAGGCTTGAAATACATTTTTTATGTGACTTTTTTGTTCGTTTTTGTTTTTGTCGGTCCTGGGGCTTGAACTCTGGGCCTGGGCACTGTCCCTCAGCTATTCAGCTCAGGGCTAGCTCTATCTCTTGAGCCACAGAGCCACTACTGGTAGTTAATTGGAGATAAGAGTCTCACGGACTTTCCTGCCCGGGCTGGCTTTGAACCGAGATCCTCAGATCTCAACCTCCTGAGTAGCTAGGATTACAGGCGTGAGCCATTTAAGTACCCGGCTGATGTGATTTGGAAGAGGTCTTTCCTCAGAGGTCATAGTTTAATAGAGTGAACAGGAAAATAAGTGTGGTATAAAACAGATATGTGACTTCAGCTTTGAATTGTCAACATTCTAGAAAGTTTGGTAAGCTTTGGGAAATAAATTTCTCATTAGATAATTGGGACAGTTTTGTTTGAAGCTATGTACAGTATGTTTTGACCCTAGTTGTCTCCTACATCATTCTCAAATGATAACCCTCAAGTAGAGCTTTTCTTTTCTAAAATTGTTTTTCTACTAGTCATCTGCAGCAGTTGGCATGAAGTACTAGGAAGTTCATGTAGCACCAGGCTACTTTGCTGATGAACACTTTGCCCATGGTTCCTGTTATGAGTGAAATTAATTAGACTAGTGCTATCCCAGTCAATTTCTCTCATAGAAGGTTGTGTGGTTAGAGGTCCTCAGTCTGAGTCTGAGTTTCTGGTTTTACTAACTGCTGTGTGGGTATTTTTTTTTAAAATGGACAGTAGATAATGATATATATTTATATAAAAAGATACTTAGCTACAAAATAAGGTACAAGTGAAAAAGATGGAGAAAAATAGCTAAAACCAAAGTGTGAGGGTTTTTGTTTTGTTGGGGATGAGGTCCTGATTATAATAATGAAACGAATTCAGTAGCAATAACTAACGAATTAAAATCTAGTTTTAAATTTTTATTTTCTTATTCTTAGAGAATTCATAAATTATAATCGCTAGATAAATTGGAAGGCTTATTTCAAATAAGCTGATTAGTATCTTATGATGGCTCAGAAGAGCAGAGTCTACAACACATACCTCCATATCCAGCCAGTTTTCTTAACTAATGTATAAAGTTCATATCTTCCTTGTAACTTTGCCTAAACAAAGGAGCTTTGAATTTTATTTTCACCAGTAATGGTTAACTAGGATTTGTAAAACTGCCTAAGGTATATTTACTTGTTATTAGACAAATAAACAGATGTATGAAAAATATGTCTTCTATCAAATGAAGCTGACCTTGGAGAGATCACAGTACTGTTTTTTTTTCTTGATGTTACAGTAAAACTATGAATTGCATGAATCAATGAGTCCTAAAGGCCACTTTAGTGTTTAGTTTGTTAGCTTAAGTGAGATGGCATACTATGTGAGTAAGACTGTTAACTTTAATCGTAAATGTACATACAGAACAGTGTTTATGAATAATGGGAATATTTATATCAGTAGTTATACTCCATAAAGGCAAGATAAAACCTTATTTCCCTTCCATGCTTATTATTTAAATGTCATGTAATGCTTTTGAGTTGAATTATGTTGAGTGGTTTTGTTGTTGTTGTGGCTGAGAGGTCAAGTGCTTGTCTAGCATGTACAAGTTCCTGGGTTTGGTTATTCTCTCCCCCAACCAAAAAAAAAAAAGGTTCAGAAACTAGGTGTCAGTGGCTCATGCCTATAATCCTAGCTACTCTGGAGGCTGAGATCTGAGGATCGCAGTTCAAAACCAGCCCGAGCAGGAAAGTCCATGAGACTATTATCTCCAGTAAACCACCAGGAAACCAGAAGTGGCACTGTGGTTCAAGTGGGATAGTGCTAGCCTTGAGCTGAAGAGCTGAGGGACAGAGTTCAAGCCCCACGACCAACAAAAACAAAAAAAGTTCAGAATTAGAGCAAAGGAGATGATGAAAATAGTAAAACTGATACAAAATGAGTATGTTGTCATATATAACGTATACTGTATAGAACAGGCCATATGAGCATATAGTATTAAGAGATGAATTACAGATTTGTCTCAGAACTTACAAATAGCCAAGCAAAGAGGACAGCATATTATCAGCTATAAGATTTTCACTGTCTATTCATAGCTGAAAGCAAATCAACTGTTTAGGAAACAAAAATCTCCCATGGATGATATAAGTCAGACAAAATGTGATAGAATAGAACACATCCTTACACTATTGCTATAATATTTCAAATAAACAAACGAACACCAAGCAGAAGGATGAACAGTATAATCTCAAACCACACACCTGCAATTTCTAGCCAAAAGATATTTGTAGCATCATATTGTTACCAGAAATTGAAGCAGATGTGAAGGATTCTCCCACGAGAGAGAAGCAGGGAGAAATCCTCAACTTAGCTTCCCATTTCCCACTTAAATCACAGGAACTTGAAATCTACAATGAAAAGTATTTTGGCTTTAAAAAAAAAAAAAAAGGAAATACAGCCAGGTGCAATGGCTCACTCCTGTAATCCCTGCCACTTGGGAGCAGAGATTAGGAATAGCAAGACCCCATCTCAGCACAAAGCTGGATGGAGTGACTTGAACCTGTTATCCAGTTGAGTTACTCAGGAACATAGGTCAAAAAATCATGGCCTAAAACTTGCCCCAGGAAGAAAATATGAGACCTTATCTAAAAAATTACTAAAGATCCTTTTCCAGTTCATAAGCGTGATGATTGGGTTCTCACGCGCTTGCGTGACATGTGCCTCCCTCTAAACCTTGTTATGACGTGGGCACATTACCCTTCTGACGTGAACTGGGATATAAATAAAAAATATTAAAAATAAAATAAAAAATTACTAAAGTTTTGGGGCTGGGAAAGTGGCTCAGTGGTAGAGCGCTTGCCTTGCATGCTCAAAGCCCTGGGTTCGATTCCTCAGCACCACATAAGCAAAAAGAAAAAAGCCGGAAGT
>NW_012281537.1:0-2712 GCF_000151885.1 Dipodomys ordii
TAGCGCTCTACCACTTGAGCCACAGCACCACTTCCGGCTTTTTTCTTTTTGCTTATGTGGTGCTGAGGAATCGAACCCAGGGCCTCAGCATGCAAGGCAAGCGCTCTACCACTGAGCCACCTTCCCAGCCCCATCCCCTCAGTCTTTTAAGATGGACATTTTTTGAGACTTCCTGTGGGTCAATTACATAGGTTACGGGTCATGGCTATGGTATGGCTTAATTTAGTAACACACAGAACAAGAGACCTTCATGCTCACAGAAGATCGCCAAAAAAGATGGAGTGGAAGAATGAGCCTTAAGTAATCACAAGCACACACACACACACACACACACACATTTTGATGTATATAATGAAAAAAGAAGATAAAGAAATAGTAGTGACACAAATACGTGGACTGGCCACAGAAATGGAAAGAATAACAATACAAAGTCAGAAATAATTTTGCCCAGACGACCTTCAAGTAAATAATATATTGATATATTTAATACATTTATGTGACTCACTTTCCCCCTCAAATTTTCCATGTGTTTTTCAAATATGTATATCCTGCATAAATAAGCAGGGAAATAGCTTTAAAAGAATTATACTTATTTTAAAAATTAAACATAAGAAATAACATTGCTCAACTTTTTACTTCTGTTCAGGAAGGGCTAGTAATTCTTGACTGAAATACAGAGATACATTAGTTACTTGTGTGCTGCCATTAGTAGAACACAATGATAAAGCTGAACTATCACTTATAGTTTTTCTGATGTCTGCCCATAGAAAAGAATATTACTGCTATAATAATCTTTATCCATTTGAATTTCAAGTCATAATTGAGAGACCAAAAATTGTTACTTGTCAGTCACCAGATATTAGGATGGTCTGTTAGCAACACTGAAAATACTACAATAACAAAAAAAAAAAAGAGTTGTCTTCAGGAGCTTAAGCATTAGTGTATAGATACAAAGCATGTTAGGTCACACTTACATTTATAAAGGAGATAAAATAGAGTATTGTGGTGAAAAGTCTTCATCTTCTATGGTCACAGAAGGTCAGGCAATATTTCAAGTCATACCTAAACAACACAAAAAGCACACAACTCTTTGGAGGGGGGGAGCATCTTGTGCTGAAGAAATAGCTAGAGAAATTTGCCATGACTGGAGTGAGCTTGGAAAGTCCAAAGTATAAATTATACTTAGAAGAGTAGAGAGATTTAAGAGTTAAGTAAACACCTTGAAGACTGTGATAATAATAGATTTCAAGTGTTTTTAAGTAAAAAATGACATGACCAAATCTTTATTTTTCAATCTTCTACATGTGGAAGACAGGTTAGAGAAGAATAAGAAATACAGGGAGACTAGTTAGGAGGATCTTGAAGTAAACCAGACTGGTACCTGGTATGTTTTTTTTTTTTTAATTTAATTTAATTTTATTTGTGAACATACTGTACAGAGGAGTTACAATTACATGGGCATACCTGGTATGTTTTATCAGTGGAAATAGTGAGAAAGAGTTGAATCAGGATTATGTTTTGGAAGTTGAACCCATAGACCACATTAATGGGATAAACATGAGGCACTTATAAAGAAAGAACTCCAGGACATTCCTAAGATTTTCGCTTGAGTATTTGGGAAAGGAGAAAATCTTGCTTCTGGGAGGAAGGAATCATTTGTAGAAAAGACAAATAGCTCTCTTTTGCCTGTTATTTTGGAGTTATCCATTCCAAATCCAGATAAGAGACATTAAGTAAAAAAATTCTCATCTACCACAATAACTTTATTCCATGATATTTTTTAAGATGATTTCACAGGTTATGGAATTCTAGGTGGACAGTTCTGTTTCTTTAGTACATTAAAAATGTCATTTTAAGCCAGACACCGGTGGTTCACACCTGTAATCATAGCTACTCAGGAGGCTGAGATCTGAGAATCGTGGTTCTAAGCCAGCCTAGGAAGGAAAGTACCTGAGACTCTTATCTTCAATTAATCACAGAAAAAGCTGGATAACACTGTGGCTCAATCGGTGGAGTGCTAGCCTTGAGCAAAAGGAGTTCAGGGACAGAGCCTAGGCCCAGAGTTCAAGCCCCAGGACTCGCAAAAAAAAAAAAAATCAATCACCCAGGTTATCTCCTCTCTCACTCTAAAGAACAAGTCTACCTTTTGATGGGAGGAGAGGTCTTTAAGTTCTAGAAATGGGGCTAGAATAATATTAGTTCTAATACTGAAATAGTTGGAAATTTATGAAGTCATCCAATATGGTTATGAAGAGTAAGGAAAAGGAGAAAGGGTTCAACCTGATGACTTTGAAAGTAGTCATTAAAAGTGAAATAAGACCCTCTCATGTTTCTATCTCCTTCAAATGGAGGATGTTTCCAATATTCATGCTGACTCACAAATGTTTAGAAGTTAGTTACAGAAATGCCACACACATGAAATAGCTAGCAGTCATGGATAGAAATGTATGGTTTCATTGAAGGCTTCACGTATGATGCAAAAAGAACAAAGGGTTTTACTACCATTGAGGCTTGGAGTTTTATTCAGAGTGCTGATGCAGATAAAGACTGTTGATCACAGGGTTCAGGGTCAGATGACCAAGGTTCTCTTCCCAGCCCTGCAACAGAAGAGCCACAGTGGGGCTGGGAAGGTGGCTCAGTGGTAGAGCGCTTGCCTTGCATGCCTGAGGCCCTGGGTTCCATTCCTCAGCACCACATAAGCAAAAAGAAAAA
>NW_012281538.1:0-1174 GCF_000151885.1 Dipodomys ordii
CTACCACTTGAGCCACAGCGCCACTTCCGGCTTTTTTCTTATGTGGTGCTGAGGAATCGAACCCAGGGCCTCGAGCATGCAAGGCAAGTTCTCTACCACTGAGCCACCTTCCCAGCCCTGCTATATCTATTGTATCATATAGACCAGATGTTACTCATTTTAGATCTTTTGTAGAACCAATTGGCCACCAAAATGGCAACCTTGAGCTTTGTGCTCTGACACCTGTTCGAACTACTTGAAAGAGGAGAAATCGAGGCAAATTAAACACTTAGTGATTTGAGCATGAAAGCTTGCATTCAAATTATAAAATCTATTGTATGGCTGTATTATAAAAACTTTAAAGAGATCTTTAATCAGTGCACTGGGTTTGATTGAACTTAATTGTATATGAATCCCAAACAATTAAGATAAAGGTAATAAGGCCTTGTGCGGCCTGGGCAGGATCCTCTAGTTCTTATGTTTAATCAGCAGCCACAGAAAGCTGACTGAAAAGTAGACATTATTCAGTGAGAAAAATGAACTTAGCAGATTGCTCAGCACCTAGAGGTAGAGACTATTACAAAGAACTCCAAAGCAACTCAGAAACTAAGAAGACTTGGGTTTTGTGATTGAAACACTTCTTCTCTACCTCATTTTGAATAGCATCAAACTTAAGGGACTAGAGCTTTTTAACATAAATACATACCTGCATTCATATATCATACATATATGTATATATACATGCATGCATACATACATATATATGTATATATTTGTTTTATTCATATCTCAACATTGAATACAGTGTTTAGTAACTGGAAGATAAAGCCATTATAAATGACCATTTGAAAAGTGTAAGTCAATTGAAACCTCTTTGTAAAACTACTTACAGGTAATAAAATCCAGGTGCTTGTGGCTCACCCTTATAAACCTAGCAATTTAGGAGGTTGAGAGCTGAGGATTGAGATCTGAGGCCAGCCGGGGCAGGAAAGCCTGCGACACTTATCTTCAATTAACCACCAAAAGGCAGAAGTTGAGCTGTGGCATAAGTGGTAGAGCACTAACCTTGAGCAAAGAAGCTCACAGACAGCACTGGGGTCCTGAGTTCAAGTTCCAGAATACACACATACTCTCTCTCTCTCTCTCTCTCTCTCTCTCTCACACACACACACACACACACACACACACACACACA
>NW_012281539.1:0-991 GCF_000151885.1 Dipodomys ordii
CTCACCTGTGTGTGCTCACCTGTGTCCTCACCTGTGTGTGCTCACCTGTGTGCTCACCTGTGTGTGCTCACCTGTGTGTGCTCACCTGTGTCCTCACCTGTGTGTGCTCACCTGTGTGCTCACCTGTGTGCTCACCTGTGTGTGCTCACCTGTGTCCTCACCTGTGTCCTCACCTGTGTGTGCTCACCTGTGTCCTCACCTGTGTGTCCTCACCTGTGTGTCCTCACCTGTGTGTGCTCACCTGTGTGCTGACCTGTGTGTGCTGACCTGTGTGTGCTCACCTGTGTGTGCTCACCTGTGTCCTCACCTGTGTGTGCTGACCTGTGTGTGCTCACCTGTGTCCTCACCTGTGTGCTGACCTGTGTGTGCTGACCTGTGTGTGCTGACCTGTGTGTGCTGACCTGTGTCCTCACCTGTGTGTCCTCACCTGTGTGCTCACCTGTGTGTCCTCACCTGTGTGTGCTCACCTGTGTCCTCACCTGTGTGTACTCACCTGTGTGTGCTCACCTGTGTGTGCTCACCTGTGTGTGCTCACCTGTGCATCCCACCCGTGTCTTCCCCAGGTACATGACATTCGTCATGCTGTGGAAGCATAAACCTCAGCCGATGCCTGCAGACTTTGCTGACCCGGAGGGCCCCCCTCTCGGGGGCTTCCCTCAGCGCTACTGGTTCCCCGCCTTCTTCTTCCCACAAGGTGAGTGGGGGCCTGGCCTGGCCACCCCGGCCCAAACCAGTCAGGGCCCTGCCAGCTGCTCCGCTTTATGGCAGAGGCCCAGGCCTCTGCTGCCCTCCCAGTGCGTCCAGCTTAGCACAGGCCCACCTCCTGGGCCGTGCCCCAGGGTGGGGTGGGCGGGGCAGGAAGGACTCCTCAGCTCGCAGGTCCTTACTACTGGCCACTTCCCGCCATGGGCCGGGGACGGTGGAGGAGGAGGGGGAGGGGGAGGGGGAGGACATAGAGGTGGAGGAGGAAGAGGAGGAGGAGGAGGATGTA
>NW_012281540.1:0-2107 GCF_000151885.1 Dipodomys ordii
ACACACACACACGCTTACTCACAGTGCTTGCTGGGTAATAAGCCACCACAAAGCGGGAGACTTGAACCAACAATCACGTCTTTTCAGCCCATGAGCCTCCAGCATGGGCATCCGGCCAGGGCAAGTTCCCTGTAATTCTGCATCCACTGGGGCATTCTGCTGAACGCTGGGGCTGCCCCAGGCTGTTGGCTGGGAGTTCCACCAGGGCTGAGGGCCGGGGATGACTCAGTATCCTCCTGGTGGCTTCTTTGTGTGACCTGGGCTTCCTCATAGCATGGCTCTGGGCTTCCAGGGCCACTATCCTAAGAGACAGCAGGTGAAAGCAGACAGTGCCACTTGGACTTCATGTGATTATTCAGACCAGTACTGAAGGCTCACCCAGATTCAATGGGAAATACTGACCTCACTCTTGATGGCTCTGGAACTCACATGGGACTGGAGATACCATTATGTTTTGTTTTGTTCTGTTTTTCTCAGTCATAGGGCCTGAACTCTGGGCCTGGGAGCTGTCCCTCAGCTCTTCAGCTCAAGGCTAGTGCTCTACCACTTGAGCCACAGCACCACTTCAGGCTTTCTCTGCTTATGTGGTGCTGAGGAATCAAACCCAGGGATCCATGCATGCAAGGCAAGCACTCTACCACTGAGCCACCTTCCCAGCCCACCACTATGGTTTATTGTCTTAAATCTCTGAAGTCTTATTGTGTGGAAAGTTACTTGTCATTCTTTGGGTGTCTTCCCTTCAGAATAGGGATGGAAAGCTGCTAAAAAATGGTTTGAAAAATAAAGATATTTCATTATCTCAGTGCCATAGGCTCAGGCCTGAAACCCTATCCGCCTGGGAGGCTGAGATCAGGAGGATCATGGTTCCATGTCAGCCCGGACAGAAAAGTCTGTGAGCCTTTCTTGCAACCAAAAAAGCTGGGTGTGGAGGCGTGCATCTGTCTTCCCAGCTATGGTGGGAAGCAAAGATCGGAGGCTCACAGTCCAGGCCTGTCCCCAGGCAGGAAATAAGACCCTATCTCAAGCCAGGTGCCAGTAGCTCATGCCTATAATCCTCGCTACTCAGGAGGCTGAGAGCTGAGGATCTGGGTTCAAAGCTAGCCAAGGCAGGAAAGTCCATGAGACGCTTATCTCCAGTTAACTACTAGAAAACCAGAAGTGGTGCTGTGGCTCAAGTGATAGAGCACTAGCCTTGAGCTGAAGAGCTCAGGGGCAGTGCCCAGGCCCAGAGTTCAAGCCCCATAACTGACAAAAAAAAAGACTCGATCTCAAAAATAACACACAAAAAAGGGCTAGAGATATGATTAAGTGGTAGAATCCCTGCCTACCAAGTCTAAGGCCCTGAGTTCAAACCTCCTAGTACTGCAAAACAAAACAATAACAACAAAACAGAAGAAGAAGAAAGCTGAAGGTTGGCACTCTCATGTTGCGGAAGGTGCTCAGTGATGTCATTGTAAGCCCACGCTCTTCCTTGTCTGCTCTGCAGCCTCAGTGTGTGGCTTTAAAAAAAAATGATCACTTCACACTTCACAGACAGCATCCAAAGAAAGGAGGAGGGCTGGGAAGGTGGCTTAGCAGTAGAGTGCTTGCCTAGCATGCATGCAGCCCTGGGTTTGATTCCTCAGTACCACATAAACAGAAAAAGCCGGAAGCGGTGCTGTGGCTCAAGTGGTAGAGTGCTAGCTTTGAGTTAGCTTTGAGCATGGAGAGGCTCAACGACAGTGCCTCCCAAAATGGACTGGTGGATGGCTCAAGCAGTAGTATACGTACCTAGCCGGGAGTTCAAACCCTATTACTACCCATTTATTTTTTTAAAAAGTGCCCAAGTGAAGGAAGTATAGTATGAATTTTCACAAAGCAAATGAACTCCAGTACACAGCACCCAGGTCTTTTTTTATTTTTATTTATTTTTTTATTGTAAAGATACTATACAGAGGGTTACAGTTACATGAGTGAGGTAATGAGTACACTTCCTCTTGAACATTGTTACCCCCTCCATTGTTTTCCCCCTACCATCCCCTCCCTCCCTCCCTTCCCTGAGGATTTTTTTTATTGTGATTAAGTGATTACATAATTTCCGGAATTTCACAGTATTGTGGAATAATGA
>NW_012281541.1:0-1991 GCF_000151885.1 Dipodomys ordii
AAAAAAAAAAAAAAACCTCTTAGATTCCTCTAGTGTAGTCTGACCCTAGCTTCAGCCTTCAAGTCGGGAATGCAGGTGGAAGCCATTTCAATAAGTGACTACCTTGCCTTCTTTTATTTTTTTTCCCTTTGTGCTTGTCCCTGGGCTGGAACTCAGGCCCTTTCCTTTTTCACTCAAGGCTGCCATTCTACCACTTGAGCCACTGCGCCATTTCTGGTTTTTTTTGGTGATTAATTGGAGATAAGGGCCTCACAGCCTTTCCTGCCCCAGCTGGCTTTGAACCTTGATCCTCAGATCTCAGCTCCCTGTTCAGCTAGGATCACAGGTGTGAGCCACAGGCGCCCCCTCCCCTCGCACTTTTCCTTCTTTTAAACCTGAATCTCTGTTTACTGTTAGTTCCCAGGGATGGACTCGTGGGGTCCGTTCATCTCTCAGGCTGGTGCAGTGGTAAGGGCAAGCTTCAGCAGGAGCCTTGAACGGGCGAGCGGAGCTAGAATGAGGCCTTCTTCAGCTTCCTTCCCTCCCTGTGTCCCGCCACAGGTCTGGCATCTCCCCTCTGTGCATGGAGAACCCAGCACAGAGCACCCCACCCTGAAAATGGCTTTAGATGGTGCAGCACTGCCAGGCTGTCTGAAACATCCCTGAGATGATTCGGTCTCGCCTGTGGCACACACAGGCGGTGTATGTGGAAGGGAATTGTGCTTGCTTCCTTAGACCTCCTTGATGGTGCAGGGTTGGGGGACACTGGGGCAGGGGTGGGTCTGACAGATCTGCCTCCCCCCCAGTTGAATTGGGACGGGTCCAGCTCTGCTTGATGGACGTGGGCCTTTGCTGGGGGCTCTGCGTCTCACCTTGTTGTATTTCTTGTCTGTTCCCTGAGTGCTGGGGGAAGAATTCATTAAACAGCCATTGTCAAGGCTGTCTGAGCTGGGGATTGATCAGCCAGGGCTGCGATGGAGTTGACTCCCAAAACATATGCCGAGCTGAGTTGCCAGCCCCAGAAAACTAGCCGTCAGCGCTTTACACCCGAGCGGAGGAAGCCACTTTCATGTCACCATTACTCCATCAACTCGCAGCCCTTTACGTGGCTGGCCGTAGAGAGGGGTTCGAAAGGGTACCTTTAGCACCATTTCTCTTCCCCATTCTATTTAATTTGAGAAGGAGGGTAAAAAAGAGTAGGGGGAATTGAAAACCAAAATTTCCCTCGAACAGCCCGCGAGAGAAAACCGCGGCTAGCATGTTAGTAGATTTCCTCTGCCCTGGACTTTTAGTGATTTGTTTTTATCCTGCATGTGGTGTTTCACAAGTTAGACTCCTCTGCTCTGCCTCCCCTGCATCACAGGGGGCTTCCAGCATTCCTGCGCTGATGCGTGGCTGCTGTCCCTGGTCAGCCCCTGTCCCTAATCCACTTACCCGACTCCCACCCACGGACACGGCGATTGTTGGCGGTTTTTTATTTCACAAATAACAAAGATCTGTGTGCAACTTTTTTTTATTGCTGATTAAAAAGTGTTCCTGGAGTAATAATCAAAGTACAAAAGGACCATTTTCTTTGACGCATGTGGACTAGGTCTGTGAAAGTGAACAGTTTGTTTGGGGTTGATGTATGCTAGCCAGCCTGCTCATTCGTGGCAAGCAGCCGCCACTCACATGATCCAGACTGGTGCTTCCCAGAGTTCCCGGGAAGGCCAACTTGTGTTGTTGGCCAAAGTTCAGCTAAGCAGGTGTGTGCATCTCTTTGAAGAAGACCCCACCTCACATTCTAGAAGCCTGGGGATTGGGAACAATACTCATGAGTTGTCATAGTTGTTTTGTTTTTTTAATTTTAAGAATTGTTATTGCCAGGTGCCGGTGGCTTACGCCTGTCATCCTAGCTACTCAGGAGGCTGAGATCTGAGGATCACCGTTCAAAGCCAGCCCAGGCAGGAAAGTCCATGAGACTCCTTTTTTTTTTGGGGTCTGGTCATGGGGCCTGAACTCTGGGCCTGGGC
>NW_012281542.1:0-1556 GCF_000151885.1 Dipodomys ordii
AAGAGAGAAAGAGAGAAAGAAAGAAAGAGAGAAAGAAAGAAAGAAAGAAAGAAAGAAAGAAAGAAAGAAAGAAAGAAAGAAGAAAGAAATTAAGTACCTGTTGAATGACTGCATCCGTGAGCGTTCCCTAGTTAGAAAAGGGGTTTATTACCTCGGCCTGCATGATTGGTGACCCCAGGGGCCACACGCACACTCGAGAGGTCCCCAGACAAGAGAGGACCTGTGCAGACCCCGCTGGGGCTGGAGCGTGGCGGCCCCGGGAAGGCCCGGAGTGCACCTGTGGGGAGAGGCGGAAGCACTGGCGGCCCCAGGGATGGCGGCGGCAGTAGACTCGCACTCGGCGTGGCACTTGCACACTCTTGCACACTCGCATACCTGCAGGCGACTTCCTTTTGCCTTGTCTGCTCCTGTACCGCATCAGACGTCTGGAACAGGTCTCTCCCTTCACTTGTTGACTCCTCTGCCAATCATCTCCAGAAACAACCCCACAGACACACACAGCAACAGACCTCAGTAACGCAGGCGGCTCTGCTTCTAATCAAGTTGGCCTTCAGGAATCATCATCACAATACCCTCCCCAGCGAAATCCACCAGTTATGTAAGGGAGAAAACATAAAGGTATTCTGCCATCTTCTTCAGAAGACAGACATGCTAAGAATACTTTCTAACTTACTCTAAGAGGCCAGAATTACCCAAATATCAAAATCAAAGACAGTGTAAGAAAAGAAAAGCACACATTGATATTGGGCATAACCATGGGCACAAAATCTTCAGCAAAGTATTAGCTAACCACCTCTAACAACGTGTGAAAAGATGCAAGTACCACAACCAGGTAGGATTCAGCCCAGATACACTAGGCTGGCTCCGCATTCAAAAACAAAAACAAAAAGTCAGGGAGTGAAATTGATCACATCAACAGGTGGATAAAAATCCACTGTACAAGATCGGTATAGGCAAAACCAAAAAAATCCGATGAGAAAAATCTAAGAACTTCATGATCATGGACAGCAAAGACTTAATATTCAGCTCTTCCAAAGTTTAGCTCTGTCTTCTGTGTAATCCCAACCAAAACTGCAGAAACTTACTCCGTGATGTTAATAAATTGGTCCTGAAATTCATATAGAAAGGCAACAGACCAAGATAGGCCATGAGATGTTGAAGATAAAAAAAAAGGGGAGCCATTGCATAATTTGAAGACTTACTAAAGGTCTACATTAATCAAAACAGTGTGGCTTTGATGAAAGAACAAACAAATAGATCAATGGAACAGAACAGAAATCCCACACAGATAAACCCACAAGACGACAATCAACTGATCATCCGAAAGGGAATAGGAAAATATAAAGAAGAAAGACAATCTTTACCAAAACTGGGTGTCCACTTGTGAAGGAGTAGGGTGGAGAAGAAGAGGAGGAAGAGGAAGAAGAGGAGGAAGGGGAAGAGGAAAAGAGAAGGAAAGATAGAGGAGATAGATGGAAAAGAAAAGAGGAGAGGAGAAGAGAGGAGAGGAGAGGAGGGGAGGGGAGAGGAGACAGAGGAGAAGAGAGGAGAGGGGA
>NW_012281543.1:0-2740 GCF_000151885.1 Dipodomys ordii
GAGGCTACAATGCTTGATAAGAAATGTACTCATTATCTTGCCCATGTAATTGTAACCCCTCTGTACAGTATTTTCACAATAAAAAAAAATACTAATCTAAAAGTTCAAAACTCCAAAATGGGAATTCCAACAAACCTCTAAATATTTTTCTTACTATTTTTATATTTTAAGAAAAGTTTACAGAGTTATAAAGTCACAAGTAGTACATTTGCCACATGAAATCCAAACATAAATAATACAAACTACTCAAACTATTCAAACAGGAAAAAACTAAAACTACTTTTTACTAAACAGTACAAAGATTAAAATCATTCTTACTTTTTCATTGTTTCAATATGAACCTCTAATTCAGCTTTTTCAATTACAATTTTCTCATAACGACTTTTCCAGGCATTGGAAGCTGAAACTGTTTCAGACAACTTGGCTTCCTAAAAAATACATGAAGTACACATCATGTAATAGAATCATTTTTGTTAGTTTAAGATATGCAAATATGTTATTAAATAAGGAAACATCTTCCAATAAGTTATATAACTTTTCTTATAGAAAATTCTTAAAGTAAATTTTAATAAAATATCTATATTAATGTCATTTTATATGCATCCCATGGCCATTCCTTTCATGAGTCAGTCCTAGGGCTTAAAACTCTGGGCTTGGGTGTTGTCTCTTAGTTTTTTTTGCTCAAGACTATCCTCTACCACGTGAGCCACAGCTCCACTTCTGGCGTTTTTGGTGTTAATTAGAGATAAAAGTCTCATAGACTTTCTTGCCCAGGCTGGCAAAAATTGTAGTCCTCATCCTCAGCCTCCTGAGTAGCTAGGATTACAGGATGAGCTTTCATTTTATATTCTGTATGTACAAGATACTAAGAACCACACCAGAAGAAAAAGAAGTTTTCTATAGTATACATAGGAAAATGCTAATTTCACAGCTCCATACTATTTTCAAATGTCGCCTTTATCTTTGTTATAATGATGCCATGGTATTTTGTAGAAGTCATCCTTGTCTTCCTTCTAACATTGTTAATGTCAACAAAGAGATAAAATGGCAACAGTGACTAATCCATCTTGTATGTGAAGTAGGGATTCATGAAATAGGGTTTTTTGTCTGTTTTGTTCACTGTTGTGTTTCTAGGGTCTTAAAGAGTGAGTGCTAGAGCACACCAACCACCTAATGAATGTCCACTCTCTGAAGATCTGTCTAAACAGCTGCAGTGACTAGGAAAAATAAAAACTTGACTGGAATACAACAGACCATGTTAATTAAGATTAGAAAATCCATAAACAGTGCCAGTGGCAATTAACACTTATTGGGCATGTTCTTTTATCATTCCATCATTCATCTGTTCACTGAACAAGGATTTATTGAAGATCTGAGTATAAGATAATGTTTAGTTCATTTCAAAAATATGTTTTATGTCTTTTCCTCCTCTCAACTTCCTTTTATTGTTATTAAGCATAAATATTTTTGTGGACTAGTATCCTATTTTTGTGTTTCATATAAAATTTTAATATAAATTATGAATTATGTATAGGCATAAATTTTAAAATGTGAGTTTATATTGTGGTATAAATTCAGATATTTAGGAATTTTTACCTATAAAGGAGAAATTTATATATTACATATGCAAATACTACCTATAATTCATATAGAGGATGATAGTTAATTTGTATGACATTCCTAAAGTATACAAACCAGATAAAGATTAAATCACCTTAAAAGAGAAAACTTGTTTTTGTTTTCCTTGATCTACCTTTTCTATTCATTTATTTGTTTACTTATTTTTGTGCCGGTACTGGGTGTTCAACTCAGAGCCTATTCTCCGGCTTAGCTTCTTTTTTGCTCAAAGCATTATATCACTTGAGTCACACCTCCAGCTTTTCTGATTAGTGAGAGATAAGAGTTTTTCAGGTTTGTCTACCTAGGCTGGCTTCAAATTGTGATCCTCTGATTTCAGATTACTAAATAGTTAAGATTAGAGATGTAAGTCACTAGTGCCCAGCTTCTTGTTAATTTAAACGAATCTATACTATTAGGAGCAAAACTAGGATCTACTCAACTTTTAAAGAAAGAAATGGGATAACTTTCTGTATGTACAAATATATAACATTTAACATCAAGATCGGTTATCACCAGTAATATCAAAATCCTCATTACCTCTTTTACCCATCCTTACAAGCACAGGGACACCCTTCATCCTTTCTTCTTCAGCACAGAAAATTACAATCTTGGACTCTTCCAAATTCTTATCCTCTGATGTCTCTATAAATTTTAGGCATTGTGTGTGTATGTGTGTGATGAGCTATGTGATAGCTCAATAAAATTTCTTACTTCTTAACTGTTTATATTTTGAACCTGATACATTTAAATATGATATTCATAGATTAATAGGATAAACTCCAGCTACCTGTAAGCTTATAGAAGAAAGCAGTAAACAAAACAAGATGTAAACTTAAACCATAAATGAAGTAACTTCTAGATTATGATAAATGCTATGAAAAAAAATTTAAGACAATGATATGATTGTTGTGGATTACTTCTTAAAAAATAGCAAGGGAAGGTCTCTGATACCAACTCAAAAGAAACCTGAATGATTAAAAACAAAGAACTAGAATGATGAGCTGGAAAAAACACGATGGTCAGGGCTGGGAAGGTGGCTCAGTGGTAGAGCGCTTGCCTTGCATGCCTGAGGCCCTGGGTTCAATTCCTCAGCACCACATAAGCAAAAAGAAAAAAGCTG
>NW_012281544.1:0-2566 GCF_000151885.1 Dipodomys ordii
CCCAGGCCTAGAGTTCAGGCCCCACGACCAGACCCAAAATAAAAAAAAAAAAATATTGGGACCTGAGTGCAAACCTCAATTCTGAAAAAAAAATGTGTGTGTGTGTGTGTGTGAATAGAATATTGGCTGGGACAGTTCCCATGAAGACAGATTTACTTCTGATGAAACAATCGCACGCTTTTCTGGGGAACCATCTCCTCCTATCTGCTGTGGTGAGGAGTACACCCAGTTTTTCTGCCCGCAGCACAAGTGGGAAGTAATGATATTTGTAGAGCATAGGGAGGGGATCCTAAAGGTTAGGTGTTTCCAAAAGGCCCTGGGACATCCCTGATTTACTTGGTAACAAAGAAGTACGATTGGAAGTCTTAGGGTGGCTGCTGAGTGTGCCTCAGGCCCTGGGAAGTCTGGGAAGGAAGGAAGCATCCTCCACTGACTGTGTGTTTGTTGAGGTGAGAAGTGAGATCTGGAAGCACCTGAGCCCCAGTTCCTACAGGTAGATATTGTTCAGTACTTGCTTCCACACATATCTTGGTCAGTTGGTAAACATTGTTCAGTACTTGCTTCCACACATATCTTGGTCAGGAGCTTGGGCCTTGACAACTTCTGATGATGGGTAGGTCCACTTTGGAGAATTCTTCCTTATTTTTAGCTGTTAACTTCTTTGTTTAATCCTGGGGAAGCCTCTCCGCTCTAGCCCCTACAGGGTGTGTCTGCACTCACTTTCCTGGCTTAGGCTCCACATGTTTTGGTGTCTCAAGGGAACAGGCCTTTTTATTTTTTATTTTTTTGGTGCTGGTCTTGGGGCTTGAACTCAGGGCCTAGGTGCTGTCTCTGAGATTCTTTTTCTCAAAGCTAGAGCTGTACCACTTGAGCCACAGCACCACTTGTGGCTTTTTCTGAGTTTATTGGGGATAAGACTCTTCATGGACATTCCTCCCAGGGGTGGCTTCAAACCTAGATCCTCAGATCTCAGCATCTTGAGTAGCTAGGATTATAGGCATAAGCCACCAGTACCCAGTAAGGGAACTCTTTCTTAATGAGCTGTGACCTTCTCACTCATGGTCTCCAACTTGACAAGATGATTATTTTCTTCTTTTTGGTCCTGATCCTGAGGCTTGAACTCAGAGCTTGGGCATTACCCCTGAGTTTCTTTTCTTAAGGCAGTGCTCTACATGTCAGTCATGGTTCTACTTCTGGCTTGTTTGTTTCTCTCTCCCTCCCCCCCCCTTCCCTCTCCTCCTCTCCTTCTCTTCTTCCCTCCCTCTCTGTCCCCCCCCCCTCATTATGGTCTTTCCTGCTTAGGCTGGCTGCAATCCGCAGATCTCAGCCTCATGAGTAGCTAGGATTATGGGCATAAGCCATCAGTTTCTGGTTTCTAAAAAACATTTTTTTAAAGCATAAAGTCAATATCTTTGTATATAAAGGAAAAAACATATAGTTCTACTACCTAACAAAAGGTGTTTTCCTTCTCTTTAATTTTTAAAATTTTATTATTTTTTGTACTGGGGCTTGCACTTAAGGCCTAAAGCTTGCTTTTTAGGTGCTCTACCACCTAAGCCATGTCCCCAAGTCTGTTTTACTTCTGATTTTTTTTCAGATAGGATCATGCTTTTTTTTTTTTTTTTTTGCCCAGGCACCCTTGAATCCAATGATCAGAGTATATGTGTAAGTTGTTGATGGTTTCTTCATTTCACTGTGAATGGTCTACTCCCCACAGTTTTAGGCCTTGTAAAGCAAAGACAGAACAACACAGTAGTTCCACCAGCCTCATTCCTTAGAATGGATAGAGAAATTAACTAGAGACATCAGTCAGAGAGTGGATCAATGACGAGAGAACATAAACCCCCACCTCTTAGAGAAAGGGGCCTTTGGGAAGGTGCTGGATGGTAGGGCCAGTTCTGCAGCCTGGAAATGTCTCCATATTGGACAGTAAGTGGTTTAGAAAAGAAAGGAATAGCTTTTGAGCTGTTTTAATACTTTAGAAGGAAAAAAGAAAATTCCTTCTCTGCAGAATTACCTGTGTTTTGGGGGCTGGGAAGGTGTCTCAGTGGTAGAGCACTTGGCCTTGCATGCCTGAGGCCCTGGGTTCAATTCCTCAGCACCACATAAGAAGGAAGCTGGAAGTGGTGCTGTGGCTCAAGTGGTAGAGCGCTAGCCATGAGCTGAAGAGCTGAGGGACAGCGCCCAGACCCAGAGTTCAGGCCCCACGACCGGACCCCCCCCCCCAAAAAAAAAGAATTACCTATATTTTTACCTGTTATTAGCTGGTTATGTTAGGGCTTCCTTCCATGTTTGTCTTGTTTAGCCTTTCCTCCCCAAATACCATCATGATCAACTCTGCCTTTGCCAGAGACCGTAGTCTCCTTCCATCTCTGCCCTTTCAATTCACTGTTGAATCTCTTCTGTCCCCCAAGGGACTGGGGAAGAAGGAACAGCTAGCTAGCTGTAAGGGAGACAGTAGGGAAGGGTGTTCTTATCCTCCTTTTGAGAAGACTTCCTTCCAGACTAGGGATACTGACCTAGCACTTAGTAGGTAGTAATTCGTGTGTGTGTGTGTGTGTGTGTG
>NW_012281545.1:0-1168 GCF_000151885.1 Dipodomys ordii
GTCTCTCCTGCCCGGGCTGGCTTTGAACTGTGATCCTCAGATCTCAGCCTCCTGAGTAGCTAGGATTACAGGCGTGAGCCACCAGCGCCCGGCTTGAATTTCAAGAATTTTTATGTAGTATTAAAAGACAACTTTTGGTTAAAAACAAATTGAGCCAGGCACTGATGGCTCATGTCTGTAATCCTAGCAACGCGGGAGGCTGAAATCTGAGGATCACAGTTTGAAGCCAGCCCAGGCAGGAAAGTCCCCATGATACACTTATCTTCAATTAACCACTCAAAAACTGGAAGTGGTGCTGTGGTGGTTCAAAGAGCTCAAGATCCTGAGTTCAAGCCCCATGATTGACAAAAAAAAAATTGATCTGTTAAAAAAACAAACAACAAAAAAAAACTAGGGCTGGGAAGGTGGCTCAGTGGTAGAGTACTTGCCTTGCATGCATGAGGCCCTGGGTTCAATTCCTCAGCACCACATAAGTAGAAAAGACCAGAAGTGGTGCTGTGACTCAAGTGGTAGAGTGCTAGCCTTAAGCTGAAGAGTTGAGGGACAGTGTCCAGGCCCAGAGTTCAGGCCCCACAACCAACAAAAATAAATAAATAAAATAAAAAATAAAAACAAACTAAATTAGGTCATCTTAGAAAAATCTATCCATACTGGGTGCTGGTGGCTCACACCTGTAATCCTAGCAATTTAGGAGGCTGGGATCTGAGGATTGGGGTTCAAAGTCAGCCCGGGCAGGAAAGTCCATGAGACTCTTATCTCTAATTAACCACCAGAAAACCAGAAGTGGTGCAGTAGCTCAAAGTGGAGGTGCATTAGCCTTGACCTGAAGAGCAGGGACAGGGCTCAGGCCAAGAGTTCAAGCCCCACGACTGACAAAAAAAGTAAAAAGAAAGAAAGAAGAAGAAAAATCTACCCATTTGGTAGCATTCTTAAATCATCCCTTTAGTTTTAATTTAGATACTATAATTGATACCCATCACTCTTAATTGGAAGATACTTGAATAACTGGAAAATTTATGCTTTATTTTCATTCTACTTCCCAACATTTTTTTTTTTTTTTTTTTTGGCGATCATGGGGCTTGAACTCTGGGCCTGGGCACTGTCCCTCAGCTCTTCAGCTCAAGGCTAGCACTCTACCACTTGAGCCACAGCACCACTTCTGGCTTTT
>NW_012281546.1:0-1888 GCF_000151885.1 Dipodomys ordii
ACTGGACCCCCCCAAAAATGAGGCTGCTATATATATATATATATATATATATATATATATATGTATATATGAATAAGCCTGTATTCTTGTTGGAATTGGATTGATGGATCATAGACATTTAACTTCAATAGATAATGACAATTATCTTCTCGGATTACATCAGCAGTTCTGAACCTGAGATGAATTTTCCAGATATGAACATCTCAATCGTCTGACATCAAGTTTCTCTTCATGAGTCGGGCTCACAGAGGACAGCATGGAAGCATGATTCCTTTACAGATAAACACGGAAACACATGGACATTGTACATCACAGGGTTCAGCATTATTCATTTAAACGCAGAAAGAACAAGAGTTTAGGTAAGCAGTTGGTTAAGTTGGGCAAAAGAAGTCAGTGTAGGATACCTCTGATCAAGAGGACTTCGGAACCAGGCTTTTAATTCCTGGGAGAAATTGGGTTCTCAGCCTGAATTTAGACCTATGAGCTGTTTTTCTAGGTGGGCGAATGCAGCTTAGGGGGATCCAGTGTGGGCAGGTGTTGGGGGAGGGGGCGCAGAGCAGGTCCGGTGGAGGCTTGTTGCTAGGTGACGGAGAGCGTCCTTTCTTCACCACCGAGTTGGTTGATCTCACCACTTTTGCTCTGGAAAAGAGAGCTTGCATACCCTTGCTGGAGAAGTCTTGGGCTACCTGAATAAGAGCAGAAGTGTGATCAGAACCAGCTAAGAGAGGACTCTGATATATTTGGGCAGAAAAGGTACCTTCTGTGTTCTGGGCTGTCTAATCCATACTGGTAAACTCCAGGTCCCGCAAAAATCAAAGACAGATCGAGAAGAGATTGGACCTGGGGTAGTGGCGTGGCTATTGGCCATTATTATGCTGGGCTTAGCAGCTAGCTTTCCTGTGACAATGAGCGTATATTAACGAGGAGCTAAACGGTAGTTAGAGACAGACCAGGCTGTGGGGAAAAAGAAAAAGGGCTCTGATAACAAAGATGGAGAGGGACTAGAAAGCCTTTATAGAAGGTGAGAGATCACAATGGAAGGAATTTAATTGCTATCTCATTACAGAGTTGATTTTTTAATGGGGGGGTGTGGGTGGGTAACAAAACTGTTTTGAAACTTTTTAGCAACTTTTGAAGTTCGATATTGTAAGTTCTCTAGCTTTGGGTTTTGCTTCAAAAATTATTTGGGCCATCTTAAGGCATTTGAATTTCTGCATATATTTTAGAGCCAGCTTTTAATTTCAGCTTAAAAAAGTCTGCTGGAATTTTTATTGAGATTACCTTGAAGAGATCTCAGATCTATTTGGGGGAGATTTAAAAACTTCCATTTTGAAGATTTTGAGTCTTCCAGTCCATGGACATGGTATACTGCCATTCCCCCCCTTAGGTCTTTATTTTCTGTTTCTGCTAATAAAAATACTGGCATGTAAAAAATTTAATTTTTTGGTGGCACTAAAAATTGGACCAATGGACTTCTTGAGGATAGGTTGGGCATTTTATTGTTCCATTAACTGTTATGTATTTATAGTATATATATATATATATATGTTTTTGTATGTATACATATATTCATTCATGGTATGGATATAACTATATCTCATAAAAGTTGAATAAGTTTAGTTTTTATAGTCTTCAAATTTCTGTGGGCATCTGATTAGGATACAGAAAAGTCTTTTCTGAACTGGAAAAAGGTCTTGTCTTTCTTTTCTTTTCTTTTTCTTTTTTTGTCGGTCGTGGGGCTTGAACTCTGGGCCTGGGCGCTGTCCCTCAGCTCTTCAGCTCAATGCGAGCGCTCTACCACTTGAGCTACAGCGCCACTTCTGGTTTTCTGGTGGTTTATTGGAGATAGGAGTCTCATGGTCTCTCCTGCCCGGGCTGGCTTTGAACC
>NW_012281547.1:0-1700 GCF_000151885.1 Dipodomys ordii
TTCCTCAGCACCACATAAGCAGAAAAAGCTGGAAGTGGTGCTGTGGCTCAAGTGGTAGAGTGCTAGCCTTGAGCTGAAGAGCTGAGGGACATTGCCCAGGCCCAGAGTTCAGGCACCATGACTGGCAAAAAAAAAAAAAACTCAAGGAAATGTTGAGCATTATTTCTATTTCTCTGGCTGAAGACACTGATGTTCAGTAAGTTTGCTTACTTTGATCAAGGTATTTTACTAAAAACTGGAAGAATTGACATTTCAGTCCAGATGATACTGGTTTTGGATCATGCATTCTATCAGCTATTGTCTGCCAACTCACAGATCTTAATTTGGCAAACTATTCAGCTAGTATAAGTTAGTATCAAGGATGGTATATTATATGGTATATACATTCAAAAATATTACCTTTTCTGTTTGGACTTGTTTTATCCCTGATTAATTGTAATCATTGAATTCTATGCTATACAGTCCCATCTTCTTTATTCTGATGCCTAATTATTATGAAAGATAATTGTCTACGTGAAGGATTATATAGCCAAGTATTCCTATAATATACTGTCAACCACATGAGGAAAATTATACTTTAGGGAATAAGCTATCTTTCTCAGCAAAGAACATATCAAATTGAGCTTCTGTTTTAGTCTAAGTACAAGGTCCTCAAAACCATAATTATTACATATTGAAGACTTTTGTGTCATAAATCAAGTAGAATAAAATTGGCGAGTATGTGCATGTGCACACTTACATTGAAGACAGAGTTGCCAGAGGAAAACATGGTTTCTCTCTGTTCAGCAGCTCCTGGAATTGAGATAGTAAAAAGCTTGGGCTGTAAGTAAAGTGTATATTCAGGGTGCGCTGAGGAGTTGTCTACTGTTCTTTGTAATATTATTCCTCATTTCAAAATAATTTTTCACCTTAATCTAACTTTAAAAATGGGTTTTCCAAGAAATTACTTCTAATTATAACCAATAAACTGCTGGGTCTACTTTTGCTATATGACACAATTTTATATAGGAAAGAATTTCATATAAAAGAATTACTTTTGGGGGGGGGTCAGTCATGGGGCTTGAACTCTGGGCTTGGGCGCTGTCCCTGCGCTCTTCAGCTCAAGGCGAGCTTGCGCTCTACCACTTAAGCCAATGCGCCACTTCCAGTTTTCTAGTGATTTTTATTGGAGATAAGAGTCTCACGGACATTCCTGCCCAGGCTGCCTTTGAATCGTGATCCTCAGAACTCAGCCTCCTGAGTAGCTAGGATTACAGGCGTGAGCCACCTGCACCTGGCTAAGAATTACTTTTGACCACAGTTAGCTACTCACATTAAAGGACTCCTTCTAACCCAACAAGGCTCTTCTGTTTAAAAATGGCTATTTTGAAATGCTGTTGGGGATTCAAGGGGATTGTATATGTATCCTTGATTCCTCCAAAATTATTTTCCCTATAGGAAACATTAAGTAGATAATATTTTAGGCAGATTCTACTCAGAATGTATTTTGGCAAAAATGGGTAGCAAACAGAATTAGAAGGTTTCCAGTTTCAGGATGATTATTTCAGAAAGAGACATGACAAAAATAGGCTAAATTCCATATCTGAAAATCTTGTTTGATTCTGGAGGTCTCACAGGTAACTTAGTGCCTTCCAGGGGCTTAAAAAAGACCTGGCCAAGGGCTGGGAAGGTGGCTCAGTGGTAGAGCGCTTGCCTTGCAT
>NW_012281548.1:0-3537 GCF_000151885.1 Dipodomys ordii
AATAATGCTGCAATAAACATAGTTGTGCTGGTAGCTTTAGTATGGTCTTGTTTGTGATCATTTGGGTAAATGCTCAAAAGTGGTATTGCTGGGTCATAGGGAAGCTCTATGTGGTGTCTTTTGAGGAACCTCCATACTGCTTTCCAAAGTAGTTGCACAAGTTTACACTCCTACCACAATGCAGTAAGGTTCCTTCTGTCCACATCCCCTCCAGCATCTGTTGTTATTAGAGTTCTTGATTATAGCCATACTAACTGGGGTGAGGTGGTATCTCAATGTTGTTGGATTTGCATTTCTTTTATGGCTAGGAAGGTTGAGCATTTCTTCATGTGTCTATTGGCCATACTTCTTTCCTCTTCAGAGAAGTTTCACTTTAAGTCTTTAGCCCACTTATTTATTTGGCATTTGTTTCTTTGAGGATTTGTTGTTGGGGGATTTAATTTTTGGGTTCCAGGTATATTTTAGATATGAGACCCTTGTCAGTTGTATGGCTAGTGAAGATCTTCTCCCAATCTGTGGGCTTTCTATTGCTATCTATGTCCTTTGCCATGAAGAAGCTCTGCAGCTTCATGCAATCCCATTTGATATGTTGTGTGTTCTTTGCTGTGTTGTGTTTCTGAGTCTCTATTAAGAAAATTTTGTCCTGTGCCAAAGAGACCTAGGGTTTCTCCTATTCCACCCTGTAATGTTTTCAGGGTATCTGCTTTGACTCCAAGGTCTTTGATCCATTTGGAGTTGATTCTGGTGCAAGGTGATATATAAGGATCTAGCTTTAGTTTTCTACAAGTGATTAACCAATTTTGCCAGCACCATTTACTGAAGAGGCTGTCTTTCTTCCATTCTATTTTTTTATCTCCCTTATCGAAGATTAGATGGCTATAGGTCTATGGGTTCATTTCTGGGTCTTCATTTCTATTCCACTGGTGAGCTTCATCCAATCAATTGAAAGGCCTCAAGAAAATAAATAAACAAATAAGTAAGTAAGTAAGTAAATAAGTAAATATGAAGTCTCCCTGAAGTAGAAGAAATTTGGCCTGTGTAGTGAAGTTCCAGCTCCTGCCTGGAAGGACCCTGCCAGCAGACAGCCCTACAAACTTGACCCTGTCCAGTCTCACAGTTATGTAAGCTGATTCCTTGAATAAGCACCTTTGATACAGATATCTATAAATATAGACTTTGGCACTGTATAGACAATGTCAATTAAAATTTTATGCAATGGATATAAAGAAATAGACATGAGTAGCCATATACATACATACATATATATATATATATATATATATATATACACACACATATATATACTGGTTCTATTTCATGGGTGCAACCATGGCGGATACCAATTTACTTTGACTAATAAGCCTTATTCAAATACTTGTTACCTTATCCTCTTAATCCATTTACACTGCTATAAAAAATTACCTCAAAGCAGATTGAGTAGCTTATAAACAATAGAAATTAATATCTCACAGTTCTCCACAGAAATTTACCAAATTCAAAGTGCCAGCATCTACTACTGAGCAACAGATCCATCTAAATGCCTCCTGACCATTTCCATTGGTATGTTCTACCTTTCATGTTAAACACACTGTTGATAGTGCTGAATCATTCTTGCTTCTTTCCTTACTTTTCTTTCACTTTCTGTCACTGGAAATACCATCCAGACATTTTCTTGGGTCAGAGTCACTTCTATCCCTTTCATCTTCTTTTCTACTCTACTCTCCCTCCATGTGTACACACACACACACACACACACACACACACACACACTCACAGAGAGAGAGAGAGAGAGAGAGCGATGTCCACGAAGCTACTTTATCCATTAAGCCATTTCTACATTAAAATGTAATATATTGACCTATAATTACTCATTCATAAGTTTTTCATTCTCACCAGTGTATGAACTAAAATAGTGAGTTAAGCATATAACAAACACTTAATGGACAAGTGCTAGATATATCCCGAAATCATACTGGGGTGCTTAAACAGCTCAGAGCTGAACTTATTTGAGACTCAGTTGACCTATAGAATTCTGATGTCTCACAGCTTGGATTGCAGGATACCATTTTTTCTGGCATTTCTTTTACCTGCCTAACAGCAAAGATCAAGGTTGTGAAACCCTCCCTGAACTCAATCATCCATCAGCTGACACCACACCACTCATGTGGTGTTAGACAAATGATGTTTTGTTGCATATGATAACCGTAGGCAGTTCAGAATCCCCAAGGACATAAAGCCTCAGGAAGAAACATGAGACCCAAAGAGAGTCTGCCAATTCAGAGATGGTTGACTTGAAAAAAGGATATAACCGTATTTCTTATTTGAGAAATATTTTCCTTTGATATATGTTTACATGAGTAATAATACATAATGTCAATAGATTTGTCTTCCTCTTTGGTTTGATATTTGTTATTTGATCTAAAACATACACTTTCAATTTCTTGGTGCCTCACTTTTCACCTTTGTTAAAAGAAGTAATCTATGCCCATGTGAGCTAGTATTTCCAGTTATTTTGTTACTCACTTCTACAGGTACAAGATTAAGAGCCATTTCAATGGAGAGACAGAGCAGAGGTTTTCTGTGAGCTAGAGGAAGTGTACAACGTTGAGCAAGCACTTAACTGCATCGCAGTATGAATGTCCTATAGGAGCTTCTTTTCAAAGGATTAGAATATATATTGCTAAAGGAGAGATTTGATTAAACACTTCAACTCTGAGACCAAAGGTTTCTCAAAGATTGAGATAGACTCACCTATGCCACTTTCAGTTTTTGAGGTTCCTCAAATAGTAAAATTAAATGTAACACAGAATATAATTACAAAAATAAAGGTGTATATATATTCAGTACATCAAACATTTTAACTTAAACTATATACTTACTATAGTTTAAACTGTTCCTGATTAAAAGAGACCTTATGAACTGAGACCTGAACAATAATAATTTTTCCCATCTACCCCAACTCACACCATGAGAGACTCTATGTAAGATTACTACATCTTGTTAAAGAGCAAATGTCTGGTATTCTTCTTTATCTCCCTATGAAAGCCAATTAATATTTTAAAAAGTAAATTACATGGCATTTATTTATTGGATGTGTGGATTTCTTTTGTTAATATAGCTTTGAGTAACCCTTATCTGAAATGCTTGTAAACAGAAATATTTTTATTTCAATTTTTCAGTTTTTGGCATACATACTATGCATACAATATATATTGTCTTGTGTATATATACAACATATACATATATATGTATGTATATACCCATACAATGAGATAACTTAGATATTGGACTGAAGCCTAAACATAAGACTCAAGCATATCTCCTATACACCTATATACCTGATCTGGAAGTCATTTTGCATAATATTGCCAAGCACCTGCATTCTGATCATGATCTGTCACACATAGTCAACTATGGAATTTTCCACTTGTGGCATCATTTTAGTATGAAAAAGGTTTCAGAGTTTGGAATGTTTTTTTTTTAATTTTTTTTGGGTCTGGTCATGGGGCCTGAACGCTGTCCCTTAGCTCTTCAGCT
>NW_012281549.1:0-2836 GCF_000151885.1 Dipodomys ordii
CTACCACTTGAGCTACAGCGCCACTTCCGGTTTTCTGGTGGTTTATTGGAGATAGGAGTCTCATGGTCTCTCCTGCCGGGGCTGGCTTTGAACCGAGATCCTCAGATCTCAGCCTCCTGAGTAGCTAGGATTACAGGCGTGAGCTACCAGCGCCCAGCTCCAGGAGTTTATTTCGATAAATGTTATTTTGTATGATCTGACCCGCAGAGGCCTTGAGCCTTCGTTCCTCCTCTAAGAATATCCTTGGGTCTCACCCTGCGTGGATGTCTAGAGACCTGTATAATTAACCATGTACCAGTGTATTTTAGATGTGGCTTCTACATATGAGAGAAAACATGTGTTGTTTGTCTCTGAGCTTGGCTTACCTTACTTAACATGATTTGTTCTAGTTCCACCCATTTCTCTGCAAATGACATAATCTTATTCTAATGGCTGTGTGAAATTCCATTGTGTAAAGGTAGCACAAGTTTTGGGTCTACTCATCTATTTAGGGTATCTGGGCTGTTTCCATACACTGGCCGTTGTGAATAGTGCAGCAGCAATGAACATGGATGTGCAAATGTCTTTTCAGTATCCCGGACTTGTGATATTCTGGGTAGATGCCCAGGGATGGTGTGGCTGGGTCCTAGGGAAGGCCTGTGTTTAGTTTTTTGAGGAACCTCCAGACTGCTTTCCAGAGTGGTTGTACTAGTTTATACCCCCCTGCCCCCCAGCAGCAGAGTTCCTTCCCCCACATCCCACCAGTATTTGTTGTTCAAATTCATGTTGGCCAGTCTTAACTGGGGTGAGATGGAATCTCAGAGTCCTTTTGATTAGCGTTTCCTTTACGGCCAGAGGCCATTTCTTCAGGTGTTTCTTTGCCATTCTTACCTCTTCTTTGGAGAAGTCTCTCCTTAGCTCTTCTGCCCATTTAGCGGTGGTTTTTTTTTTTTTTTTTTAAGCTATGGGAGGGGTTAGTTTCTTGAGCTCATTGTATATTTTGGATATTAGAGGGCCAGTGTTCTAGCCAGCATCCCCACCCCGGAATTAGGCAAAGGAGTCACATTTCCAAGCCAATGAACTTTTTTTTTTGGAGAATTTGCATAAGCAAACTTATTAACCCCCAAAGGTTGGTGATTTATTTGCTAGGCCTAAGTAGAATTGTCAGAATGCAGAAAGGCCAGACACAGTCTACTTACATCAGAACAATGAAAGCTATGAGATTAGAGCTTGGGAGGCACCTGCTAGTGTGAGGTTGTTCTTTTGATCAGGGTTCATGCTCTGTCAGGGTAAGCTATCAGAGCATACTTCCAAGAGGTTTAACTGAGTTTGATGATTGAATCTACTCCTTTAGGGAATTTTACTTTTATTGTAAAGGTGATGCACAGAGGGGCTACAATTACAGTAAGGTAATGAATACAATTCTTGTCAATGCTACCCCTCCCTCGTTTCTCCTGCTTTCCCTCCCCCAGTCCCCTCTTCCCCAAGTTATAGAGTTCATGTCCAGCACAGTGTCTACTGAGTACTGATGTTGAGTTGGTTCACTCTTTGTCCCACTATTTCTGTGATTCCCCTTCCCTTCCCCAATTCAGATACGCTTAGATACAAGACAAAGGGTACTGAAATGAGAAACAGTGACCACAGGGAATAAACCAGAGGAAAAAAACAGAAAAAGAAATAACTGCAACATTACACACACACACACACACACACACACACACACACACACAAAAGCTGGTGCCAGTGGCTCACGCCTGTAATCCTAGCTACTCAGGAGGCTGAGATCTGAGGATCAAAGTTCAAAGCCAGCCAGCCAGGGAAGTCTGTGAGATGCGTCTCCAATTAACCATCAGAACAACTGGAAGTGCTGCTGTGGCTCAAGTGGTAGAGCACTTGCCTGAAGCTGAAGAGCTGGTAGATAGCACCCAGGGCCAGAGTTCAAGCCCCACAACTGATAAAAAAAAAAACCCCAAACAAACAAACACAAGAAAAAAAAAAACTTGCTTCTACATCATAGAGTTCATTTCAATTAGCATCATCTTATATGGTCATATGAGCTATTGTGATCCTGTGCTAGGACTATCCTAGGCATATACTAATTATTACAAATGAGGGAAACCATGGAGCCTACGTTTGTTTGGGTCTGGCTTACTTCACTTAATATGATTTTTTCCAAGTCTTTCCATTTCCGTACGAATGGGGCAATGTCATTCTTTCTGATGGAAGCACAAATTTTTTTTTTTAGGGATTTTTAATGTGTGTGTGTGTGTGCGCACGCGCATGTGTGTGTGCATGCGCGTGTGTGCATGCTGGGATTGAACCCAAGATGTTCACATACTAAAGAAGCGGTGTAACAGTGGGCTACATTCTCACCATGAATGTCCCTTTTTGCTTGCTTTATCTTGTATAAACTCCACAAAACTCTAATGGAAGCATGATCTTATGGTGACCCCCATATTACAGATGGGAAAACAGGTCCATAAATAGGATTTGCTCAAGAGTGATGTCACCAATAGTTGTCAGGTGCTTGAATTTAGAATCAGCTTTTGGACTTCAAGTCCATGTTTGTTCCAACCATTGTGATGCAGCTTTCTGCAATGTCGTAAACAAAGTAACGCATAACTGTTTTTGAGGAACTCTAGGCAGCCCCCTGTCTTGTGATGTGGAGTTGGAGATTTGTTCCACCTTGTATGTCTCCAGCATGGCCACAGGATGGCAGGGCAGCCTTGATGATGGCAAAGCTGGCCTCACTCCTGCCTCCAGTAGAGGGCTGTAGTTCCTTTTTTCCCCCAAAAGTGAGAAATGGAACCTGGGGGGGGGGGGGAGGCAGTGGGGAAGGAAGAAAGAAAAAACAACA
>NW_012281550.1:0-2497 GCF_000151885.1 Dipodomys ordii
GCTTGCCTTGCATGCATGAGGCCCTGGGTTTGATTCCTCAGCACCACATAAGCAAAAAGAAAAAAGCCGGAAGTGGCGCTGTGGCTCTAGTGGCAGAGCGCTAGCCTTAAGCTGAAGAGCTGAGGGACAGAGTTCAGGCCCCACGACCAGACCCAAAAACAAAACAAAACAAAGAAAACCACTACACCATACCAGGTGTCAGGACAGAGGGGAGCACCTATTCTAAGGTGAATCTGAGCCAAACCCCAACCTGATTTTTCACCATAAATTTCACCATAAAGCCCTGCTTGCACCTGCTTGTACCTGTTATGTGACCACACCTGTATCTAGTGATGTGCTATCCTTAGTCTCTACCCGTGTGTTGTAAATTCTTTGTTGCTGTTGTTGTTTTGCAACAACATCATAAACTCAGTACCCCAGGGCCAGGCAGAAGCCTCTTTCTTTGGTTTCTTCTCCCTGGTTTCCATAACATTTGTTCGAGCCCTATCAATTCCTGTACAAAAGTCACTAACGTGAGTGGGACACTATCACAGGCCAAGTTACCTAAACCCGCCCATCCCCAAACCAGGAGAGCCCCTTGATTTTTCCATCTGATGGTGACTAATGAATTAAAGTAATAAAATGGGCAACAAATTAGCTAAAACACCAATAGATTTTTTTTAATGCTTCAAAATGGGACCTCTTTTTTCTAGAAAAGTATTGTACTGTACCCCACTCTCTTCTCCTTCTCCTCTTCTCCCCTTCTTCCCTTTGTTTCTCCCTCCCTCCCTTCTAAACTAAGCACAATATTATGACTTCTTTCTCGATTCAGGTACTGTGTTGGGAGCTGCAGGGACATTCGTGAGCAACAAAATAGAGTCGATAGGTTGGTGCAAGGACACTGGCTGCACACCTCATAAGCAATGCACTGATTTTGTATTACATTAGCAGGTTCTAAGTGCTATGGAGGGATAAAAGTGAGGATTTTATTTTTTAAAATATAATTTTATTGTTATTAGTAAGGTGTTGTACACAGGGGTTAGTTTGGATTTTCAGTTTTAGGCAGGGTCCAATTGAACAAATGCCTTAGATAGAATTGGAGACAACATAGTCACGGGCCATTGGGAAGAATGCTCCAGGACCAGACTTAGCAGTGCAAAGGCCTGGTGTGGGAGGGTCCCTGGCATAGGCAGAGACAGCCAGGCGGCCTGGGCTGGGGCAGGGCTGGGGGATTAGGGGGATGGGGGTGCTCTCAGGAGAGAAGAACCTGAGAACATGCTGCTTGTGCTCTGAGTGAGTGAAGAACCACAGCTGCGGAACCATGGGAGAATTTTAATACAGGGGACACAAGAGTATTATGCCCCCTATACACTGCTATATACTACTATAAGAAAAATACCATGAATTGGTGTCATTATATATGTGTGTGTGTGTGTAGAGATAGAGGGAGAAAATATATGATATATATGACATATCATAATGTATAGAAACTCCTCTCCCAGAGCCTTTTTGTCTTGGACTGGCTGTCCAGCTGTTTGCTGACCTCCTCTTGTCCCATAGTAGGTCACAGGACCCTCCTCACTCTCCTCATTGCAGCGGGGCCTGCCCCCTGGAGGGAGGAAAGCGGCCCACGGTGCTGACAATGGCCTGGACAGACAGGCCTTGCTGGCTTTCCCTACTCAGTCTGTTAGCATTGGGTTTGTTTCATCCAGTCACATTTTGGCACCGTTGTCCACACTTCAGTCATGGCTAGATATATAGTCTTCATGAAAACACAAGTTGAGGTTGAAAGGCTTCCTAATAGCTGAACATGTATGGAAGTTTCTGGAAGGTTTCTTGCAGGGAAGGCCTGCATCCCTTCTCCCATTCCTTGATCTGGGTATCTCTTTATCTGTGGCCTTTTTTATTATCTTCTTCATTTTAATTAATTAATTTAATTTTGTGCCAGTATTAGGGTTGACTCAGAGCCTCATGTTCTTGCTTGGCTTTTTCATTCAAGGATGATGCTCTACCACTTGAGCCACAGCTCCACTTTTGGCTTTTTGGTGACTAATTGGAGATAAGAATGACTGAGATTTATCTGCCCAGGTTGGCTTCAAACCTCGATCCTTGAATCTCAGCCTCCTGAGTAGCTAGGATCATAGGCATGACCACGAATACCTGGCTTCCCATTTCTCTTGGAAACAGGTTACTAACAGGGACCTGCTGGTCTGGAATAATTTTTTAACCCTCTTTTTTTTTTCAGTATTAGGGATTAAGTCCAGGTTCTCAGACATACTAGGCAAGCTTTCTACCAAGAGCTACATCCTCAGCACTTTAAAATTTTAATTATGGGGCTGGGAAGGTGGCTCGGCGGTAGAGTGCTTGCCATGCATGCATGAGGCCCTGGGTTCGATTCCTCAGCACCACATAAGCAAAAAGAAAAAAAGCCAGAAGTGGTGCTGTGGCTCAAGTGGTAGAGCGCTAGCCTTGAGCTGAAGAGCTGAGGGACAGCGCCCAGGCCCAGAGTTCAGGCCCC
>NW_012281551.1:0-1155 GCF_000151885.1 Dipodomys ordii
AGAAGTGGCGCTGTGGCTCAAGTGGTAGAGCGCTAGCCTTAAGCTGAAGAGCTGAGGGGCAGCGCCCAGGCCCAGAGTTCAAGCCCACGACTGGACCCAAAAAAAAAAAAAAAAGAATGGATGGCTTTTGTTCCATGCTGACATGTTGCCACGCATCTTCGGTCCTTGGCCAGTTATTAAGGAATTGAGAACTATACCAAATGCCAAAGCGATCATACGTGAATTGATCTTCTCGGTGTTTCTCTCCATTTTCCAGTCATCCACAGTCACTCCATTTCTGTCTCTGCTACATGATTCCAATACTTGAACCTTCTGCATTGGAATTCAGATTAGTTTGCGGGTCGGTCTGTAGGAGTGGAAAAGTAAGTCAAAGCATGCTTAGAGAACAGGAATGATCCAGTTCTCAAGAGGAGAACCAGGGCTGACACACAGGGTGAAACTTCACGGCCTTTAAAAGAACAGTGGACGGGAGCCAGGCCTGCTTTGTCCCTAGCATTGTACTTTCAAAGGAAAAGTTCTGTTGTTTTTTTTCTTTTTTCTCCTGCCAAAGCTACAGGAGAAAGAAGAAATGACCTGGCCATTCGCTTCCATCTCAGAGCAAAGAAGCCTGGGGGGAAATAGCACTGGTGGGAACCAACTTTATGTGATATTTCTGCAGGAAAAAGTACGTTGCTGACTGGGACATTGGTCCTGATTCTTCTCCAGCCTGTCCTTGTGTGTTTCTCGGCTGGTGATTTCATCCCTCCCCTCCTTGGCGTGGGGCCATGGGCTGTGTTTCTTCTGTGTTCTACCAAGTGTAGAAGCGAGGTCTCCATGTGTTCCTGCAGCTCAGCTGCAAGCCGTACAACCAGCGGATTCATGACCTGTGTCTGCAGACTCACACACCCACACGTATGCACTCAGGGAGACATTGGAAGATGGACATAGACCGTGAATTAAGACATTTCTTTTAGAGGCTGGGAAGGTGGCTCAGTGGTAGAGCACTTGCCTTGCAGTCATGAGGCCCTGGGTTTGATTCCTCAGCAACACATAAGCAGAAAAAGCCGGAAGTGGGGCTGAAGCTCAGGTGGTAGAGCGCTAGCCTTGAGCTGAAGCACTGAGGGACAGCGCCCAGGCCCAGAGTTCAAGCCCCACGACCGACCCAAAAAAAAAAAA
>NW_012281552.1:0-1596 GCF_000151885.1 Dipodomys ordii
GAAAACCGGAAGTGGCGCTGTAGCTCAAGTGGTAGAGCGCTCTCCTTGAGCTGAAGAGCTGAGGGACAGTGCCCAGGCCCAGAGTTCAAGCCCCAAGGCTGACAAAAAAAAAAAAAAAAAAGAAATTAGGAATTTTAATATTGGAGAAAGGAGTCTCATGGGCTTTTCCATGTGGGTTGGTTTCAAACTGTGACTCTCAGATCTCAACTTCCTGAATAGCTAGGATTACAGGTGTGAGACACTGGCACCCAACCCAATGTTTTTAAAACATTTGAAAAGATTAGTAAATTTCCTTCACTTTTATGGGATTCTAAATTGTTTTGTTCATTCCGGTTAGCTGAAACATAACAATGCCTTCATTTGTCACTGTCCCATTTAAATTTAATCAATCTCTTATTATATGAAATTCATGAAAACAAAATTATGATCTGAAATCACTATCCATAATTCCATCAATAATAAATTGAATGTGCTTATTCTATATTTTCCTTTTCATCAGTTTATATATCTAACTGCATGCATGATAATAGTTTTCTTGAATTTACAATTATTTACAATCAGATTTTAGTGTCAACTGGAATGTAAAACTTCTAAGAGCTGGGGGAGCTGGTGGCTCATTTCTGTAATACTAGCTACTCAGAAGCCTGAGATCTGAGGATCATGGTTCAAAGCCAGTCTGGGCAAGAAAGTCTGTGAGACTCTTATCTCTAATAAACCACTAGAAAACTGGAAGTGGTGCTGTGGCTCAATTGGTAGAGTGCTTGCCTTGAGCTGAAGAGCTGAGGAATGGTGCCCAGGCCCAGAGTTCAAGCCCCACAACAACTTCTAAGAACAATTCTTGAGCAAATAGTATGGGAAATTGTGTATGGTGACAGGAAGTCTGAGCAGAAGATTCTCAGCATTATGTGTATAAACAGAGGTCCTTTACCCTTTTTCTTGTCATATAGTCTATGACAAAGATCCAAGGAATTAGTTTAGTACTTGAAACAAAATATTTTTGCAGAATTTGATAAACCAAAACAAATAGCCAATCTCACTTTAAAAAGCTAGATCCCAGACCAACTATAATTTGGGAAGGTAACACATTCTTAGAGCCTTTGTGGCAAATGCAGCGTATTTTTATTATGGCATTGCTCTCACTTTAGGCTAGAACCACAAAATTCATACCATTATGATTTATTTTACATGAAAAAAAGATGAATACTTGCTCGTGCTCACCTTATTCTACCCATGTTCTAGATATTTCACAAATTAGTACAGACTTCGGAGTTGCTTCAACCTGGATTTTTATCTTGTGACTATGATCCAGTTTCACAATCTGTCTCCACTTCAGGTTTCTGATCTGCAAAATGGAGTTGTAATACCTGCCTCACAGTGTTCTTGAGGTGAGAGTATCACAGGGATTAAAAACAGTATGATACAGTAACTGTAAAGTCCAGTACTCCTTTTACTAGTTTCTTGCTACCAATACTTTCATTCAGTGTAGCTGTTCCAAAACTTATTTTTTGGGGGGTCCGGTTGTAGGGCCTGAACTCTGGGCCTGGGCGCTGTCCCTCAGCTCTTCAGCTCAAGGCTAGCGCTCTACCACTTGAGCCA
>NW_012281553.1:0-2396 GCF_000151885.1 Dipodomys ordii
AGTGAAAGCAGGGGTTATACTGTGGGGGAGGGACATACAAAGCAACAAAGAGATAATCTTATAAATGCGTTAGAAACACATGCATGAAAGAAAAAAAACATTAAAATACACATCTAATGGTTCATTTTCCTGACATCACATGTCTGATTTATATTTTTCCTCCAACAGATCTTGCTGAGTAAACTGTGTGAGCTCTGATGGGAAATACAGCTTTCATATTTGAAAGGTAATCTGATGTACTTCAAATTCTTTGAATACTTTTGCTCTGTGGGTACTGACGCTGAGAGCAAGTGGGGAAGGCTGAGAAGGAAAGACGCTCAGGGCCGGCATCTTCTCTTGCGGTGGCTCTTGTCCGTGCCTACTCCCTCTGCTGCTCCATGCCTAATCCAAGGCTGCATGCCAGGGCGTGTTTCACTTTAACTGTGAATCTTCAGTGGACATCTGGTCCTCCCTCATGACGTTCCCATCCTCTAAGATGCCAACCATGACACCGAGCTGTGGACAATGTCCTACTTGGAACCAGGCTGGGTGCCCACATTTTGTTCTTCACCGCTGGCTGAAATATCTTTGGGTTTCTTCGAAGGCGGGCTTGGCCCTTGAACTTTGTGTTGCTGCCATGATTTCATATTGCAGGAATCACCTTCTTGACGTACATGTTCTAGTAACTTCCAATATAAACCTGATCTATTGTATATGATAACCCCTCTAGGTACTTAATGAAGCTTTCTCTTCCTTCAGGACAAAACTTCTTGAAAGAAGGATCCATGATGATCATTTCTACTTTCTCATTTCTGGCTCTGTCTGTAACTCACTTTGTCCCTCCCTGTTCCCTATGTGAATAATCTATTCCATTTATCTCAAAACAACCTACTGCTTGTCTACAGTTTCTGCTCCTCTTCTTTTTGTTTGTTTTTGGTCATGGGCTTAAACTCTTGAATTCAGGGCCTGTGCGTTGTCTCTGAACTCTTGCTCAAGGCTTGGGTTCTATCTCTTTGAGCCACAGCTCCACTTCTGGTTTTCTGGTGGTTAATTGGAGATAAAAGCCTCTCAGACTTTCCTGCTCTGGCTGACTTTGAATCATGATCCTCAGATCTCAGCCTTCCGTGCAGCTAGGTTACAGGTATGAGTGATCAGTGCCCAGATTTCATGGTTTTGAGATAGGGTTTCATTAGGTGCTGAGATTTCAAGGGTCAGTCCCTAGATCACTACTTCAGCACTATATGATCACACTCCTGATACTCTTTTTCATTGAATGACTTTTTAAAACACTACACATTGGCCAACAAATTATATTTCTGGCTGATAAACATCTGAAATCTTATACAGTTTGTATAAGCTGCTTGATGGTAAGTAAGTCAGCAGTACTGAACTAGGCACACTATATTGTTTCCAAACTCATTTCTTGAATACAGAATTGCTAGTAGTTCTGATTCTTTTCTTGGGAACATACACTGAGGCTTTCAGATATTCCATCTATTTTTGGATACTTTACATGATTGAAATAGGACAGAACTTTTAATTTTGTTATCTTGTCTCACTGTCCTGAATGCTGGGGTTAAAGTGAGCCACCACACCTGACAAGTTTTTTTTTTTTGCTGGTCTTGGGGCTTGAACTTGGGGCCTGGGTGCTACAAAAGCTTCTTTTGTTCAAGGCTACCGCTCTACCATTTGAGCCACAAGGCCATTTCTGATTTTTTTCTGAGTAGTTTATTGAAGATTAAGAGTCTCATGGACTTTTCTGCCAGGGCTGGTTTTGAACCGTGATCTTCAGATCTCAGCCTTTCTTCCTCCCTCCCTCCTTTCCTATCTTTTTAGTGTCAGTCCTGGGACTTGAACTCGGGGCCTGGGCATTCTCCCTGAACTTTCTTGATCAAGGCTAGCACACTACCCTTGAACCTCAGATCCACTTTCAGCTTTTCTGGTACTTAAGTTAAGAGTCTCAGGGACTTTCCTGCCTGGGAAGGCTTTGAACCATGATCCTCAGGATTGTAGGTGAAAGCCACTGCACCTGGCATCACCTTCGTACTATTTTTTTTAAATCTCTTGAATCTGTTTGAATTTCTATTTAATGGTGTATCTTGAATAGGATATTTAATATTAAAAGTATTTTTTTCTAAATTCATCTTGCTCTTGGTTGAGTTTGCTTATTTATTTTTAATACCTTTATGTCTATTAACTAGACATTAACTGTAGACTTGTATAAGTATGCATCTTTGAATACTTTTCTCTAATTTTGCTACCTGATGTTAAGTAAGTCACTAATACCAACGCAGGCACACTCCAATCTTCTTTCTTTTTTTTTTTTTTGGGTCCGGTCATGGGGCCTGAACTCTGGGCCTGGGCGCTGTCCCTCAGCTCTTCAGCTCAAGGCTAGCGCTCTACCACTTGAGTCACAG
>NW_012281554.1:0-975 GCF_000151885.1 Dipodomys ordii
TAGGGTTAGGGTTAGGGTTAGGCTTAGGTTTAGGCTGAGGTTAAGGGTGGGGTTAGGGTTAGGGTAAGGGTTAGTGTTAGGGTTTGGGTTAGGATGAGGATGAGGCTGAGGATTAGGTTTAGGTTTAGGGTTACGTTTAGGGTAGGGTTAGTGTTAGTGTTAGGGTTAGGGTTAAGGTGAGGGTTAGGGTTAGGGTTAGGTTTAGGGTTAGGCTGAGGGTTACACTGTGGTGAGTTTTGGGGTCAGGATTAGAGATAGCGTTAGGGTTAGGCTTAGGTTTAGCGTTATTCTTGGTGTTATGTTTATGGTTAAGTTTGCAGTGAGGGTGAGGCTGAGGTTGAGGGTTATGGTTAAGGTTAGGGTTAGTGTTAGGGTTAGGGTTAGTTTTATTGTTAGGTTAGGGTTAGAGTTATGGTGAGGGTGAAGATGCAGGTGAGGGTTAGGGTTAGTGTTTGGGTGGGGTTTAGGGTTAGGGTTAGGGTTAGGGTGAGGTGGAGGTTTAGGATTAGATTTAGGATTAGGGGGAGGGTTAAGGTAAGGTTTAGGGTTAGGGGTAGTGTTAGTGTTAGGGTTATGGTGAGTGTGAGGTTTAGGTTGAGGTTTAGGGATAAGGTTAGGTTTAGGATTAGGGTTAGGGTGAGGGTGAGTGTGAGGGTTAGGGTGAGGGTGAGGCTTAGGCTTAGGGTTAGGCTCAGGTTGAGGGTGGGGGTGAGGATTAGGGTTAGGGTCATGGATCGGCTTAGGGTTAGTGTTATTGTTAGGGTTAGGGTTAGATTTATGGTGAGGTTGAGGGTGCAGGTGAGGGTTAGGATTAGATTACGCTGAGGTTGAGTGTGTGTATTAGGGTTAGGTTTAGGGTAACTCTTAGTGTTAGGCTGAGTGTGAGGTTGAGGGTGAGGGTTAGAGTTAGGGTGAGGGTTAGGGTAAGGGCTAGGGGGAGGGATAGGATGAGGGTTAGGGTTAGGATTAGGGTTA
>NW_012281555.1:0-2958 GCF_000151885.1 Dipodomys ordii
GCTTGCCTTGCATGCCTGAGGCCCTGGGTTCGATTCCTCAGCACCACATAAGCAAAAAGAAAAAAGCCGGAAGTGGCGCTGTGGCTTAAGTGGTAGAGCGCTAGCCTTGAGCTGAAGAGCTGAGGGACAGCGCCCAGGCCTAGAGTTCAGGCCCCGCGACCGGACCCAAAAAAAAAATCCTATTGGGCTCTGTTTTCTCTGGCCTGGAAGCAGCTCTTCTGCCATACCTCACCCCTGAAAATGTATGCCTGCTCCAAGTTTGACTCTGCTCCCTCCTTGGTCAAGAGTACCTGTCAGCTGCTGAGCTGACCACTATCTGCTGTGGTACTGAACCGATCACAGACACTGACAGATGAGAGCCACAGCAGCTTAGCAGGCCCATGTCCCCTGACCTCATGTCCCCAGCTACAGCTTCCAAACCAGCACCCTCAAGGGACATTGACACAGCAGCTAAGTTCATGGGGCTGAAGCCGCCAGTTGGGGTGGCTGGTGAAACTGGTATGCCTGCCACTCCTATCCGTCACCCCCCTCTTGGTAAGTTAGTCTGTCTACAGTGGCCTGCCACTCTCTGGACTTTTTTGTCTTAAGGATCATAGGGATTATATACAGAGAGTCAAAATGCTCACATATAGTAATAATAGGAATTTCTGTGTATTTGTGAGATTGGCAGTGTTTCAGAGCCTCATCATTGCCAGGAATCCTTCTCTGAAGCAGCAGTTCTTCTATGCCATTCTGGGCTTTGCCCTCTTGGATCCCATGTGGCCTTTCGCATCATCTTCACCATGTGAAGGAGCAGTCTCTACCTTCCATACTTTTTGCTCCCATGTCTTGTTTGTCTTGTATGTTCCTTTTCCTGTACCTCCTCAGGATGTCTGGGGAAAGTGGTTGGCTCAGGGTTTGACAGAGGAGACAAATAAATACTGTATTAATAAGAAAAAAAATCAATTGGTAGTCTAGGCACTGGTGGCTCATGCCTGTAATCCTAGCCACTCAGGAGGCTGAGATATGAAGATTCTGGTTTGAAGCCAGCCCTAGGAGGAAAGCTCATAGGATGCTCACCTCCAGTTAACTACCAAAAAGAGGGAAATAGAGCCATAGCTCAAGTGTAGATAACTAACCTTTAGGAAAAAAGCTCAGGGACAGAGACCAAGCCCCGAGGTCAAGCCCTAGGACCAGTACAAACACATACACACAAATAGCTATTGCTAATATATGTGAGCATTTTGACTCTCTGTATATAGTCCCTATGATCCTTAAGACAAGAGTCCAGAGAGTGGCAGGCCACTGTGGACAGGCTGACTTACCAAGAGGTCCCTAGCAGGCATGGGGGATGAGGGGTGGACGTGGTAGGCACACCAGTTTCAGAATCCAAAGAGGACATGAACAGTAACAGTGCTTTCCGAGCATAGGGATTTTTATGTCCTTCAGCTTAACAAACTTTACTGAATCAACTTTTAGTTGATTAAGACGGTTTAAATGTGGTTATTACTTATCATGGCTGCCTTTAACCTAAAACTATGTATTCTTATCTGTAGTAGGCAGGACAGACATATTAGACTTCTACCAAGTAATGCTAATATTCTATGTAACCAAGCATTAGACTGCAGTAAATCTTATTAGTCAGTCTCTCATTGAAAAGGTACTTGACTTCTCAATGTTAAAACATTAGCTTCTGTTTATAGAGCCAGAGCAGCAAATTAAGAACAGTCAGTTGACGTTTTGAAAGACTCTTCACTGATTATAGTTTCCTAAATGGGAAGCTTTTATTTTATTTTTTAAAATTCAAGTAGCAAGCTTGTGATAGCATTTAGCAATAGCCCATGTTTCAACTAAATTCCCTTCTGCAGATTTAAAGAGCTGTAAATATTGACCCCCCCCCCAACGAAAAATATAAATGAACACACTAGATTAGTAATCTTAGAAAAGAGCATGATTCCTTAGTCAAAACTTTTGTCTCAGGTTCTTAACTCCACCAAAGTATGCTTGATTCTGAAAAGTGAAATTTCTTGGTCACTACTATTTGAGTTAGATACCTTGCCCTTTTTGCTTCTGCTGTTTTGATAATATGGTCTCACATTTTGCTGGTGCTGGCCTCAACTGTGATCTTCCTTTTTACATTCCCATTTTGCTGTGATTGCAGGCACTGGTCATTGTGCTTAGCTTTTAATTGGTTGAGATGGAAGTCTTTCAAACTTTTTGTCCAGGCTAGGCTTAAACAGTAATACTCCTAATCTCAGCCTCTGAAATAGCGAGGCTTACAGGTGTGAGCCGCTGTACTCAGGTGATAGAATATATTTTATCGTTGGCTAATTAATTGCTAATAATTAACTGTGCTCAAAGTAATAATCTTAAAGCTTAATTCATAGGTATAAAGATTTTTTTATATAAGAGGTTTTATATCTGGGTGGTGTGGATATTAAAATTCTAAGTCCTGTTACTCCTTAAAAATATGACTTTATTACTCTCTAAAAATGACTTTCTTTGTATAGTATACTTGGTTAAATGTCCAAAATAATAAAATTTAGACACATAACTTTGTGTTTGTCTATTTGCCTTTAAACACTTCTATAATTTTTTCTTTCTATTGACTTAAGGTCTTGCTACATAGCTCAGGCTAGCTTTGATCTTCTTGCCAGTTTCTTGAATGCTAGGATTACAGGCATGTACAACTACATTTTGCTTGATATTTTTCTTTCTATCTGTTCATTAAGTTTTGAAAATACACAGATTTTATGAAGTCTACCAAAGGGGAAAAAGACAACTGACAAAATTTATACTTAATTTTAATTTTCAAACTTTTATAGAATTTTTAAGAAGAAAAGCTTAATACTAAATAAACTGAAGTTCATAAAAGACAGACACTAAAACAGTGTGATACACACCTTTATCTTCTAGCATGTGCTCTGAGTCTGCTGGAAGCTTATGGAATGGTGTAGATACAAGTTGGGCAGCAGGTGT
>NW_012281556.1:0-2509 GCF_000151885.1 Dipodomys ordii
GGAGAAGGATTGGGATTGGGGGGGAGGGGGGAGGCTGGGAAGGTATGTGAAGGGTAAACAAAGGAGGAGGCTGCAATGCTTGGTAAGAAATGTATGCATTGTCCTGCCCATGTAATTGTAACCCCTCTGTACAGTATGTTCACAAATAAAATTAAATTAAATTTAAAAAAAATTCAAAAAAAATACATGTTGGTGTCAACTGAGGCAAACAGATAGGACATGGTTTTACTAGAGGACAAGAGGTTGTTTGGGAAAGATGAACCGTAAAGACAAGGAAAGCCAGAGAAGAAAAATCTAAGAACGAAATGCTCTGATGCTTCAACAAATGACTAGGGTAGAGGGAGCTGGGAAGGACAAAACTTCCCTAGAATACACTTGTCTTACAGTTTTCTTCTTAGATAGATCTTATTTCATGTCATGGATTAACTTCTCTCAACATACCTAGAGTGATCTTCATTATTCACTGATCTAAGGAAAATTTAGACAATAGAGTATTGAGAAAGGCCAGTATAAGGGGATACAATTAATGATAATAGTCCTATTACACTATTGGTGAAATAAATGAAATATTCATGTACATGTACATATATATAATATGTAGAATACATATATGAGTACATATACACACAGAGAAAAGAACAGAACAACAGTTAAGGCAGCACAATATCTAGTCTCTTTTTCTGCATAACAACTATGAAAATATACCATAGAATGTCTGCCTTGGTTTGGAGAGTAGTCATTTCATATAACCAAGCATCAGTTGAAAGCAAGCTTGAATCTGAGTGCTATGGTGCAATTTCATCACAACGTTCATCAACTTTTGAGTAGGATCATTGAGCAACCAAGCCCTGGAAGCAAGGATCCATCCTTTCCCAGCACAAAGGCCAAAAAACAAATCTTCCTGCATGCCCAGAAAGTACAAAGTGACAGGGGACCTTCAGGCTAAAATCTGACAGACTTCCTGCTCCCGGCAAGGACTTAGAGACTTCCAGACTCCTTCAAGACTCAGCTTCTTGCACAATATTGTTCTGCTAAAGGAAGAAAATCCTCTTTGACTCCTGCCAGTGATCACCCCTCCCCTAAAGCATGAAATGTGATTATCCCTATCATTATCTCAGTTTACCAACCTACACTTGTATCAGTCACTAAGTAACAATGTTTTTCCTTGCTCTAAAAAACACGTTACATGCTCTGGTTAACCATAGAAAAGTCTCATGCCAATAAGTTAGAGAATATTTTTTTTCTCAAAACCTAGGTTAATATCAAATACTGTGTGCCCTATAGCAAGGGGAATGATAGGTTGTCTCTGAGAATTCTATTTGCCTACCATAAGACAATGGATGAAAAAAATCAATAATTAAAGACATGTCAAAATTATATCCTGATCTTTGTAGATGGACTCTCAAGGAAAAACTTTCAGTCCTACTCATACATAGAAGTTAGCCTATCCCAGAACATTTTCAGGTCAATGCATCACCCAATTAAAAATGTGTATGGGGAGGGAGGGGTTAACAATGCTCAATAGGAAATGGACTCATCACCTTGCTCATGTAACTGTAAAGTATCTTTACAATAAAAAATATATTCAAATAAAAAAGAACTGTAAAAAAATGTGTGTGTGTCACTGTATGTCACTGCAGGTCAATGTATGTCACTGACATACATTACAAGGTAAACAACTTGAAAATAAGTCTAGCTCAAACTTTAGCGTCAATTGCCTACTGTACATTCAGGAAATCTCCCTTCCCCTTCATCTCTACTGCCCAAGAAGAATTACAGTGGAATAGTTTGTGACTGGTAAATACATTCATAGATGCATTTTCCCACACCTATAAAGAAAACCTCTTACGTTAACATATGTGTAAAGAATACTGCTTATTTTTTTTCTCCTAAGAGTTTTTATACCAACACGAGCTCATTTGTGGTTCTCTGAATGTGAAACAATGACTCCCACAAACAGACCAACAGAAGGCAAAAAATAGACTAGTGTGTAGTTTTCAGTTTGTGGTCTCTGCTGGGTTGAAATACAAAGAGAGAGTTAGTAAAATGAATGACTGCATTACACTTGAAGAAGATGAAGTGATCAGATAACCCGTTGGAGGACTTCTCTTTGACAGTCATTACCACACAGATCCCTAGAAATCTAAGCCAGTCAGTTTCAGGACACTTGGGTTAAGTGGTTTGAATTATAACCGTTAGCTTCAGGGCCCTGGAGGAAACCAACTTCTAGCCAGGATGAACACGGATGGTAGGTGTGTATGGAGAGGTGTGGTCTAAGTCAGAAACTCACCACGGGGTAAATGGTGGGAATAGCTTCACTGTCAACATGTTCATGTCTCCAAGGAGCTGCTTGCTGCATACGTTGAAGAAGACTGTTGTTACATTTATTGCTGCTTAAAACTTTGTAGTTTTGGGGGCTGGGAAGGTGGCTCAGTGGTAGAGCGTTTGCCTTGCATGCATGAGGCCCTGGATTCGATTCCTCAGCACCACATAAGCAAAAAGAAAAAAG
>NW_012281557.1:0-1813 GCF_000151885.1 Dipodomys ordii
GCTCTTCAGCTCAAGGCTAGTGCTCTACCACTTGAGCCACAGCGCCACTTCCGGCTTTTTTCTTTTTGCTTATGTGGTGCTGAGGAATCGAACCCAGTGCCTCGAGCATGCAAGGCAAGCACTCTACCACTGAGCCACCTTCCCAGCCCCAGACAGAGCCCTTCTTTTTCATTAAAAGGATAATCAATAGTAACTATGTAATATCAACCTTAAATAAAAATTCCCTATACATTTTTTTCCTTGTCTTGCATTATGGACTATTTAGTCTGTGGGGGTGAAAGTAGGTAGGTCATTGGTTGGGAATGAATGATATTTCTTAACTGTCTTATTTTTCTTTATTTGAAATAAATCATCTCACGGTATTTCTGAAGGATTTTCAACTGGATACCCAATTTGCAATATCAACATTACAATGAAAATAAAAAGTACTGTGGGAAGATCCTGATATATACATGAGTAAAATTATTACGCAAAGCCATTACACTTGTGTGTTTGGTGGGGGGGGGGAAGGACACCGTCATCATAGCAAGATAGCTCAGAGATGAGTTAAGATCCTAAAATACAAAACAGGGTGCTTCACAAATACATTCATGTCTGAGAAGGAAGGTGGGGCAGATGGAACATGCATCTAATGTCTTCCTTCTAGATGCCAAAATGAAGGAAAATATGATTTGGGTCAGTTTAGTTCATTTCCCAATTTTAAATCTAAGTGACTATACATATTTAATGAATTAGTGAATAAAACAGTAATTGAAGAAGCAATGAATGTCATATACATTTTGAACCTGTTTTAATGTCCTAATTTTTGCCAATTTTTCTACATAAAGAAATTTTAGAGTCTGGCATTTCAAAATATTCATTTTCATTCAAAGGAAAAATTAAGAAACAATGCAATGATGGATACACCAAGTACATAGACAGAAATGGAAGAAGTGAGGATTAAGAATATCCATTTGTAAGTTGGGTGGATAACAGAAAAAGGAATGAAATAAGAAAACCACAAGGTTCCACCCTGGGATAACTTCAGTATACTGAAGAATTTTTCAAAATCACTTCAAACACTATAATAATGTAGCCTACTCCATGAGGTCTCAAGTTATGGATAGTCAGATCCATAGTATATAAAGTATAAGCACATTTGACCAATTACAGAAGACTGAAGTATGTGCATACTGAGCAATTATATTGAAATTGTATACTTGCTGATACCAAAGGTTTCCTGTACAGTTTAGTGTTATCAATGATGAACACTAAAAAAATGGTTAGATATAAGGAAGCAGTGGAATGCAAATGCAAATGCCAAAAAACAAACAACCCCCCAAACTTTAGTAATGGGGCTTTAGTAAATTAAAAGTTAATGTCCTCTCAATAGAGAATAGTCGGGTTCCCTTCTGTCCACATCCCCTCCAGCATCAGTTGTTACTAGCTTTCTTGATTATAGCCATTCTAACTGGGGTGAGGTAGTATCTCAGTGTTGTTCTGATTTGCATTTCTTTTATGGCTAGAGAGGTTGAGCATTTCTTCATGTATCTATTGGCCATCCTTCTTTCCTCTTCAGACAAGTTTCTTTGTAAGTCTTTAGCCCATTTATTTAGTGAGCAGTTGTTTCTTTGAGGATTTGTTGTTGGGGGATTTAATTTTTTGAGTTCCAGGTATATTTTAGATATGAGACCCTTGTCCATTGTATAGCTAGTGAAGATCTTCTCCCAATCCTTGGGCTTTCTATTGATCTTGCTAGCTATGTCCTTTGCCATGCAGAAGCTCTGCAATTTCATGCAATCTCATTTGTCCAACCTTTCTTTGACTTGTTGTG
>NW_012281558.1:0-2507 GCF_000151885.1 Dipodomys ordii
TCCTTCCTTCCTTCCTTCCTTCCTTCCTTCCTTCCTTCCTTCCTTCCTTCCTTCCTTCCTTCCTCCCTTCCTCCTTCCCTCCCTTCCTTCCCCCCTTCCTCCTTCCCTCCCTCTCTTCCTTCCTTCCTTCCTTCCTTTCGCAGTATTGGGGTTTCAACTCAGGGCTTGCACTTGCCAGGCAGGCAGACACCCTTACCCCATGAGTCTGCTCCATCCCCAGCCTTTTTGGTTTAGTTCTTTTTCAAATAGTCTTGTATTTATACCTGGGCCAACTTGAGCTTGACCTTAACCTTGTCACTGGGATAACAGGTGCATGCCACTGCACCCATTTGTTTATTATTATTTGTCATGGTAACTTGAGTTCCCTAGGCTGGCTTCAGACTGTGATCTTTCCAATCTCTGGTTTTATTTATTTATTTATTTATTCATTCATTTTTGTGCCAGTTCTGGGGCTTGTCCCCAGAATCTTCTCTTGCTAGATGCTAGCACTCTATCACTTGAGCCATAGTGCTATTTCTGACTTTTTCTGAGTAGTTATTGGAGATAAGAGTCTCATGGACTTTACTGCCCAGGCTGACTTCGAACCACAATCCTCAGATCTCAGCCTTCTGAGTTAACTAGGATTACAGGCATGAGCCAAAAGCACCGGACTATCCCTGACTCTTGAGTAGCTAGGATTATAAGTATGTGTCCCCAAGCCTATGTGGGTTTCTCATTGATTACATACACACAGACATTCACTTTCCCTCTTTAGCTCCTTCAATAGAGAAGATATACTTTTGGTAGATTGGAGGAAAAGAAAAATAGAAGAAGGTGACAAAATTGAATTAAACATAAGTTTTGAAATCTCAGTAGCATAAATTCTTAAAGTGCACATTAGAGTAATTGAGGGGAAGAGATGACAAATATTAAAGTCTAAGACAAACTTAAACCTTACTGATGTGATGTTGCACTGGGCTCTGCTAATAAAATACAAAAAGCTATTATGGCCAGAAAATGCAAGAACATCTCAGAGAAATATGTGAGTTTATGTTTCTCGCATTATAGAAATTTGTTGCATGTTGCAGGGTGAGTTTTCCTAGGATAATGTATTATCTATCATATTTCTGTACCAGGACAGTTGCTTGTCTTGGAGCTGAATAACTGTGTGCCAGAGCTATAGCTTTTCTTGCCCAACCAAATAAATAATGACAGAAAAACCATTTACTGAAGAGCATGTGCTTAAGTAATATAACAGGAATTTGTCTAAAGTAGTAGACTGTTTCCTATGTTTTCTTTTGTGTCTTAAACATTTACTTACTGGTTGCTTGATTGAACTGGAGTTTGAACTCAGGCCTTGTACTTGCTGGCAGGCACTCTGAAGTTTGACCCATGCCTCCAGCTCTTTGTTTCCTGTAGCTTTTTTTTCAGAAGGATCTTGTATTTTTGCCTAGAGTTGGCCTCAGATTTTGATCCTCCTATCTATGGCCTCCCACTTAGCTGGGACCACAGGTGTGAACCCCCATTCTTATTAGTTGAGATGAATGAGGGGGTGGTTTTAACATTTTAAAAAGTCAGAGTTAAAAAATACACACAAGGCTACTTATAATGTAGTCCCAGTTTTGAACATCTTAAAAACACGTGTAACTGAATGGATTTTTTTCTCAATATAAACATAATGTGTGCTACGATGCAGGAAAGTAACAAAATGCTGGGTAGGGGTTGGAAGGTTGGAGAATGGGGAAGGGACATAAAGTGTTGGCTTGCTAATATTCTTCTTCCTGGACTGTAGGAACAGGTCATGCTTAATCAGGTCTCTAACTTCTGCATTTGTGACGTGTCTTGTTTTGTATGTGTCAAATATAACATCTTAACATTTAAGAAAAAAAGCAGGTAGTAGTTCTGCCATTAAACGACTTTTTATTGAGAAGAGGTTCAGAAGTAAAATACGAATTAGCCTGTCTCTTATGTCAAAGTTTCTAAATTCAACATCAATTTGAAACCTTTCAATGTCATAATTTGGCATCAAAGAGAAATACATTTATTCTGAGCTGGGCTGGGAAGCTGTAATGCTGGCTGGTTGGATGGTTTGTAAGCTAAGAAAATGATTTCAGGAAGCGACCGAAGTACTGTGCCTTTGGAAATATTACCCAGGAATATTTGTTGAATTTGATTTTATGAGAGGCTCGCATTGTTGGTTGGTTATTTTAAGACAGGAAAGAATAAAGGAATGTGGATAAAAAGGAATAAAAGAAACCCTGGCAGGATTGAACTTTCATGAGCAATTCTGGAACAGGATGGAAAGAGAGTCCTTTGCAGGTAAAAGGCAGATTAAGATTTGCCTGGTAACCAAGAAATAAAGCTTTGACACAGATACTCTTTTTTTTTTTTTTTGTCGATCGTGGGGCTTGAACTCTGGGCCTGGGCACTGTCCTTCAGCTCTTCAGCTCAAGGCGAGCGCTCTACCACTTGAGCTACAGCGCCACTTCCGGTTTTCTGGTGGTTTATTGGAGATAGGAGTCTCACAG
>NW_012281559.1:0-2365 GCF_000151885.1 Dipodomys ordii
GGGAGGGAGGGAGGGAGGGAGAAGAGGAGGGAGGGAAGGAAGGCAGGCTTCCTATTACTAGAGAAGTTGGGGATTTAGCATTCTGCATTCTTTCTGTATTCTCCACCTCTAACATATACTTCTTTCCCCAAACTTCCAACACAGTTTTATTACAAATGTACTAAAGCAATATTCAGAGTTTCCTTTTTATATTTCATAAATACTCTTTTGAATTGCTTGGAAATATTTAATTAGAGCACATAATAGCACTGCTGACACTTTCGGTAACTCCAGGCAGTGCCTGTGGGTGTTGCTTTTGAGACACCAATAGTTTCTCTTCCTATTTTAAACAGAAAAATCTATTTTAGATCAATCAACAATTATGTCAGTGTTCATTATGTCTGAGGCAACATGAGAGAAATGAAGGTGTCTGAGACAGTCTTCTAGCCTCACAGCACCAGATGCAGAAGGCAAAATAATGCAAATACAAGGGAAACCCTGACAATCTATGCTGGCTGTGGGTTGTCTGAGAGAACTCACCAGAGTGAGAGGAAGAAATCCCACTGCCAGGACTGGTCAGGATGGTGTTACAGAGGAAGTGAGGAAGGACCAAGGGAACTTATAAGGAAGATAGTGCAGCAAGAAGAGGAACAGGAGGATTACTCCAAGCAGGGGTAAACTGACTTAGCAAGGGCAGGAAGACAGCAAATGCTTTGTGTTTAAGGATGCCAAGTAGGGGCTGGGAAGGTGGCTCAGTGGTAGAGTGCTTGCCTTGCATGCCTGAGGCCCTGGGTTCGATTCCTCAGCACCACATAAGCAAAAAAGACCAGAGGTGGCGCTGTGGCTCAAGTGGTAGACCGCTAGCCTTGAGCTGAAGAGCTGAGGGACAGCGCCCAGGCCCAGAGTTCAGGCCCCACTACCGGACCCAAAAAAAAAGGATGCCAAGTAGCCCTCAATTCTTGACATTTTCTTTCTTTTATTCAAGGTTATTAGGAATGATACATAATGTGTACACTTTTTATAGTTATAATTCTTGGGGGCAAAGGGGGAATATTAAATGTCAGGTGATTTGGTGAACACATTTTTTATTATATTGATTTGAAAATGCAGAGGGGGTTATAGCTACATAAGTGAAGCAAACAGTACATTTCTTTTTGGACAATGTTAATTCTTCTCTCACTCTCTCCCAGTTTTTCCCTCCCATCCCACCCACAAATTCATTTTCAACATAGTGTCTAGTGAGTATTACTGCTACATTTCTTCCCTTTGTCCCTCCACTTCTGTGCCTCCCTTTATAGTCGCTTTAAGATTATAAACTTATTAAGGGATATAATATTAAGACAATATTCTTGGAAATTAGTAATAGACTATAATGAGGAAAGTAATCCTAAATATAAGTACATTGTACTCATTAATTGGTTAACGGTTATGCAAGGTCCATGAACAATTTTAAGGGCTGGAGATGTGGCTCACATGGTATAATGCCTGCCGCAAACACAAACCTCACCACCACTTTCACCCCACTCCCCAAAATTAAGCAGGTTGAAGCTGGACACCAGTTGCTCATGCCTGAAATCCTACTCACAAGGCTGAGATCTGAAGATCAAGGTTCAAAGCCAGCATAGGCAGAAAAGTCTGTGAGACCCTTATCATCAATTAACCACTAAATGATAGCCTTAAGTGAAAAAGCTAAAGGACAGTGCCCAGGTCCTGAGTTCAAGCCCTAGTGCTCACACACACACACACACACACACACACACACACACACACACACACACACATTAAGCCGTTTGTCAGCTCTGTATTCTAGTTCTAATTCTAACTGAGCTAAATACTGGAAAGTATGCAAGAATTAGTCCTTTCCTGCCAGGAGTTCATAATCTAATATATCATGAACTTTCAGAGTATCTCTAGTTTTCTCAAGAAATATCAGAGTAAGGGGGGCACAGAAGTGGAGGAACAATGGGTGAACAATTGCAGCAGTGGTACTCACTAGATACTGTGTTGAAAATGAACTAAACATCTTGTAGGTGGGAACAGGAGGGGGAAACTGGGAGAGAGTGAGAGAAAGAGTGATATTGTTCAAAAAGAAATGTACTCTTAGCCAGGAGCAAGTGGCTCACACCTGTAATCCTAGCTACGCAGGAGGCTGAAATATGAGGATCATGGATGAATTCCAGTCAGGGCAGAAAAGTCCATAAGATTCTTATCTCCAGTAAACCACCAGAAAATGCAAAGTGTTTGTGGCACAAAGTGGTAGAGCTCTAGCCTTGAGCAAAACTTCTTAGAGACAGCAATCAGGCCCTGAGTTCAAGCCCCACAACAGAAAGAAAGAAAAAGGAAGGAAGGAAGGAAGGAAGGAAGGAAGGAAGGAAGGAAGGAAGGA
>NW_012281560.1:0-1494 GCF_000151885.1 Dipodomys ordii
CTACCGCTGAGCTACCTTCCCAGCCCCACCCCCATTTCTTATAGAAGTTTTTAGAGTGCAATTTACAATATAACAAGAACATTTTTTCATTTATGGCCAAAATAAGTTCTTTTACCCATTATATTTTCGTTTAACCCAAGGTTTCAGAGTTCCCTCTAAGTTCTAAAGGTTTCGATACTTTCGTTGTAAAATTCTAAAGTTCTAAAATAGTCTCAGGTTTATTTTGAGTAAATTATTGCATGTGGTGTGAGTTTTACAAGTTACATCTTTGGGGTTTTTTTTTTTTTTTGGTTGGTCGTGGGGCCTGAACTCTGGGCTTGGGCACTATCCCTCAGCTCTTCACCTCAAGGCTAGTGCTCTACCACTTAAGCCACAACATCCACTTCTAGCTTTTTCTGCTTATGTGGTGCTGAGGAATCGAACCCAGGGCCTCATGCATGCAAGGCGAGCACTCTACCACTGAGCCACCTTCCCAGCCCACAAGTTACATCTTTGTGCACTATCATTTGGGACTATCTTTTTCTTTTTTTGGTCCGGTCGTGGGGCCTGAACTCTGGGCCTGGACGCTGCTGTCCCTCAGCTCTTCAGCTCAAGGCTAGTGCTCTACCACTTGAGCTCTACCACTTGACTCACAATGCCACTTCTGTTTTTTTTTTCTTTTTTGCTTATGTGGTGCTGAGGAATCGAACCCAGGGCCTCATGCATGCAAGGCAAGCGCTCTACCACTGAGCCACCTTCTCAGCCTGGGACTATCTTTTTCTAATAAATTTCCTTGAACTTGAACTCAGGGACTAGGCACTGTCCGTGACCTTTTTTCACTCAAGGTTAGCCCTGTACCACAGCTCACTTCTGGTTTTTTGGTGGTTAATTCGGTAGGAGTCTTACAGACTTTCCTGTCCAGGCTGGCTTTCAACCATGGTCCTCAGATCTCAGTCTCTGAGTACCTAGGATTATAGACATGAGCCACCAGTGCTGGCTTGTCATGTTAAAATGATTTTTAATTAGCATACATTAGTCGTACAAGACAGGTTTCATTGTTCTACTTGTTTTCATAAATTATCACTCTTTGTTCCTCTGTAAACTTAACTCTACACATTACCAGTTTCATGTTTTATTATTTTCAAGTACCATTCCCAAAGATAGCTCCTCACTGTACATTCCCATACTTTACCGAGTCATTTACTTGCTAGTTTCTGAAACATTCTTAATTGATGCAGGTGGAAATTTAATAGCTGTATCATAAAAGGAATTTCTTTTTATTACCATTCACTTTTTTTTTCTCGGTTGTGGGGCTTGATCTCAGGGCCTGGGCACTGTCCTTGAGCCTCTTTGTGCTCAAGCCTAGCACTCTACCACTTGAGACACAGTGCCACTTCTGGGTTTTGAGTGGTTCATTGGAGATAAGAGTCTCATGAGGACTTTCTGTATGGTTTGGCCTTGAACCATGATCCTCAGATCTCAACCTCCTCGCGAGTAGCTAGGATTACAGGCCTG
>NW_012281561.1:0-1571 GCF_000151885.1 Dipodomys ordii
GCTAGCCTTGAGCTGAAGAGCTGAGGGACAGCGCCCAGGCCCAGAGTTCAGGCCCCACGACCGGACCCCCCCGCAAAAAAAAAAGAAATAGAAAGGGACAGGGGAATGGTAATAAGAGAGACACCCCTAGTTCACACAAGGACAGACTCCCTAAGGGCTGAGACCCAGAGACTGGCAACACAGAAAAGTGCTGGATGTTGTCCCTAACAACTAGGAACAAGAGGAGGGGGGCAGCGTGGCTCCGGAGGACAGCGTGTTTGTGGGTGCATCATGCCCTGGCCTCCCAGCTCTGCCTCCCCCACCTGGGGGCTGAACCCCCCTCCCCCATTTTCTCCCCCACTGTCCCCAGCTTGCCCTCCCTCACCTGCGGCAGAGCCAGGGTAACATCATCAACATCTCCAGCTTGGTTGGGGCCATTGGTCAGTCTCAGGCAGTTCCTTATGTGGCCACCAAGGTAGGCCAGCCTGGGCTCCTTCCTGTCCTGTCCTTCCTGGGAAGGGGGTGGGGGGTAGGGGGAAACTCAGCCTAGACTTGAACTCCAGCCTGGGAGAGTTCTACCCCCAGCTCTCTGATTCAGCCTCAGGCCAAATCTGTCATAGCCCAGTGACAAGAGCAGGTTGTGCTAAGTTGTTCCCTAAAGACAGACTGGAACAGCTGACCAAGGCCTAGGCTGGGGCAGGACAGGGTCATCTGGATGCCCCGCTGGTGCCTGCTAGCTGGCAGGTGAGGATGGGAGGGGCCTGGCTGTTTTCTCTCCAGGGAGCTGTAACCGCCATGACCAAAGCCTTGGCCTTGGATGAGAGCCAATATGGCGTCCGTGTCAACTGGTGAGTTGCTCTAGCTAGGCGGTGAGTTCCCTGGGGGAGCAGGGAAGCTTGATAGTGAGCCCAAGAGGGATTCAGTGGGGGCAGACCTCTCTGAGCCCCTCTCCCTTTCACCCTAGTATTTCTCCAGGAAACATCTGGACCCCACTTTGGGAGGAGCTGGCAGCATCAACCCCAGACCCTGGGGCAACAATCCGAGAGGGCACCATGGCCCAAGTAGGAGTGTGGGCCAGGGCTGGGTAGAGTGGAGCAAGGTTTGGGGGTGTTATGGTCAAGCTGGGGCTCTCCTTCCTTCCTTTCTTTCTTTCTTTCTTTCTTTCTTTCTTTCTTTCTGCCTTCTTTCCTTCCTTCCTTTCTTCCTTTTCCTCCCTCCCTCCTTTTCCTTCCTTCCTTCCTTCTTTCTTTCCCAGTCCTAGGGCTTGAACCCTGGGCCTGGGCTCTGTCTTGCTCAAGGCTAGTATTCTACCACTTGAACCATAGCACCACTTCTGGCTTTTTCTGAATAGTTCAGTGGAAATTAGAGTCTCGGATTTTCCTACTTGGGCTGGCCTCGAACCATGATCCTCAGATCTCAGCCTCCTGAGTAGCTAGGATCACCGACATGAGCCTCCAGTGCCTGGCTTTTCTTTCCTTCCTTCTTTCTCTGTCTCTGTGTCTCTTACTGGCAATTGGATCTGAGGCCTCCACCTTGCTAAGCAAAAGTGCTACCACAAGAGCCACCACACGGGGCTGGGAAGGTGGCTCAGT
>NW_012281562.1:0-1806 GCF_000151885.1 Dipodomys ordii
TGGGGCGGCGCCCCGCGTGAGGCCGCCCAGGGCCCGGGACCCCCCCGGGCTGCGCTTCTGGCAGGGGATCCCGACTCGCAGGGTTGCGAGGCTGCTCCCCTCTCCCCTCGCCCGGGGAGGAGCTAGGGCTGGGGAGCCCCGGCTCTCCCGCAGCAACTCGGGTTCCCGCCCTGGAGGGACGGGAGCCGGGCCCCTCTTGGTCTTCGCCGGGGCCGGGGGCCGGGGGGGGGGGGGGGGGGGCTCCCAGCGCCTCCTGTGCACCCCCACCTCTGCCCGCTCCTGTTTGGGGAGAATGCTGGTGTGCTGCATTCTGGTGACACCTCTTGTGGATTCTTCTAATCTTTATCTTGCTTTTCTTTTCCTTTTCTTCTTTTCTCTCTTCCCCCCTTCCCCCCCTCCCCCGTTGTTTGTTTCTTTACCTGTATGCCTATCAGGATTTGGTGGGCTTGAGACTGCCAACTCCACCGCCAGTGGGTTTAATTTTGGGGGTTTCGGATTAACTGCTAATCCCGCAGTGAACTTTAATATTGGGAATTTCGGTGTTTCCACCACCTCGGCGACTCCGTTCAATTTTGGTAACAGTCTGGCAAGCGCAGGTACCTACTGTGGGCCGTTATGTGTGACCAGTTGTTGGGAGCTGGAGTCCAAGAATAATTCGTGGTTCCGAGAGTGTTGGGGAAAGAACGACGACTGATTAGGGGAGGAAATTTAATGTCAGATCAAAGACATCTGAATCATGTTTTGACTGTTAGAAAAGTGGGGTTTGGGGAAGGTTTGAGGGTTATAATGTTGCCTTGTTAAATTTGCATTTAACCAAACAGCATACATCTTTTCAGGTGATAAGGATTTGGAAGAAATTTTTATTTAGAATGAGTGTGTCCTTCAAATTATTAGATAACATCTTCCAAAGTATAAGCTAACCAGTCAGGATCATTTTCCAGAGATTCTTGGACTCCCGCAGTCATTTTTCATTTTTTTCTGCGTTTTTCATTGGAATTTCATTTTATTGTCCTTGTGTTTCCAAGAGAAACAAGTCTTATACGAACAGCAGTAAACTGTCTTGTTTTCTAAATACACCTGTATAATTGTGGTTTTTTTTTTTGGTTGTTAACTCAGTAGAATTACTATAAATACACTGTTGTAGAGAATATCTCCAGTTCTTCACACTGGATTTTTTTTTTTTTTTAGAAGTACTCAGCAGTTTACTCTGCTAGATGACACTGAGTTCTGAGAGGTAGGCTAGACCTCTTTATGTTTGTTCAAAAATGTATTTTGGGCTGGATGCATAGCTCAGCAGTAGAGTGCCTGCCTAGCAAGTGAGAGGCCTGAGTTCAAATCCTAGTAACAAAACAAAATGAAGATATTTCCAATCTATGTGGTTTGAAGCTCATTAGAAGTTTGCAGAATACAAACTATAATGGATATACAAATTTAAAATAGATTTATGTGTACTTTACAATTACTGCATAGGTAACTTTTTCATCAGCTGCTCGTATATGAATTTATCCTCCATATTCTCTTACATTATGCCACTTATGCCCATGCCAATTATATGCACCTAGTAGACATTTCTTTCTGTAGACTTATTTGGGATGTCAGGCATTTTGTTTATTCCCTTGTTGCCGCAATGTGAATATCACCTTAGCATCTACGTTGAAAACAATTTGAAAATTTTAAAGATGAAATTACTCATTGAGATATATTTGAAGTGGGGCTGGGAAGGTGGCTCAGTGGTAGAGTGCTTGCCTTGCATGCCTGAGGCCCTGGGTTTGATTCCTCAGCACCACATAAGCAGAAAAAGCCAGA
>NW_012281563.1:0-1721 GCF_000151885.1 Dipodomys ordii
CAAGGCTGGTGCTCTACCACTTGAGCCACAGTGCCACTTCTGGCTTTTTTCTTTTTGCTTATGTGGTGCTGAGGAATCGAACCCAGGGCCTCAGGCATGAAAGGCAAGCGCTCTACCACTGAGCCACCTTCCTAGCCCAGAAGAAGTTTGTTTTTAAAGTGTACATAGAATTCAAACATTGATGCAGACCTTCTAATGCAAGTTTACATTTTGAGATTTTTAAATTATCTTCAACTATTTATAAAAAAAAAAAATCTCCCTCCAAACCCCTTTCTGAATGAGAAGCTAGAGAGGACCTAAGCACCTCATCTCAGAACCAGCACCCAGGATTCGCACAGCCCTGGGTCAGTGCACTTCTGGCGCTAGTCCCTTGTCCCAGAAACTTTACCAGTATTTGTTTCTGGAATCTTAACTGCCCTTTTGGAAAAATGAAGTGTCATTTTGGTAATTCCTGGTTAGATTATTTGGTTTGGGAGGAGTCTATGAGTAACAGTATCTCAGTTTTTGGCAACAGATACCTGAACATTGTACCCATACCATCTTGCCATACTTATCTCTAACAGACGGTCCCATTACAAAACATCAGAACATAATTCCAGTAAAAGTTTTGTGACACTGAGTACCCATCACGGCTCCGGGAATTGAAAGCAGCCTGGTCCAAAAGCGAAGAAGACTCAAGACTTGTATCACACAGGCAAAGCAGAATTTGGATCTGCCATGTGCAAATCCAAATTCTCTGTGGGAGAAGTGAGGTGAATATTGATTGTAAAGGGAAAGAATACAGTGGAATGTGGTCCCATTTTTGCTGAAGGAAAAGTTCCTATAGTGAAGCACCACCTGAGAAATTGTACGTCAAATGATGTTCATGCTGTAACAGACAGTATTTATATTATTCTGGGTCTTCAGAGTTTCCTAGGGTAACATGTTTGCCTACAGCTATGCATCATTTAGAGACAGGGAGATGTTCTTAAAGTGTTGCATAAAGCATTGGGGCCTTGTGTGAGATTCTTAGTATACTTTCACAAACCTAGATAGAATAGTCAGTGGGTCCATGCGGCCTCCTGAGGAATTTTTTTTTTTATTGGGTCCAGTCATGGGGCCTGAACTCTGGGCCTGGGCACTGTCCCTCAGCTCTTCAGCTCAAGGCTAACGCTCTACCACTTGAGCCACAGCACCACTTCCGGCTTTTTTCTTTTTGCTTTTATGGTGCTGAGGAATCGAACCCAGGGCCTCAGGCATGCAAGGCAAGCGCTCTACCACTGAGCCACCTTCCCAGCCCCCTCCTGAGGAATTTAAGGCATAGTGAACACAAAATATGGCTGCTATCACAGATATAATGGGGTTTTTTGTTTATTTGGGGGGTTTTCTTTTGGTCGATCTTGTGGCCTGAATGCAGTGCCTGGGTGCTGTCCCTGAGCTCTTTAGTCCTCTACCACTTTGAGCCATGGCTCCACTTCTGGTTTTCTGGTGGTTAATTGGAATGGGTTTCACGAACTTTTTTGCCCGGGTTGGATTTGAGCCATAATTCTCAGATCTCAGCTTCTTGAGTAACTAGGATAATAGGTGTGAGCTACCAGCACCTAGCATATATAATGTTCTACCCCGGGCTTTTTTTTTTTTTAAATAAGTAGAAGTAGTGTACTACATAATATCTTTTTTTGGGGGGAAGGGGGGCCGGTTGTGGGGCCTGAACTCTGGGCCTGCCCGCTGTCCCTCAGCTC
>NW_012281564.1:0-5709 GCF_000151885.1 Dipodomys ordii
CAGTGGTAGAGCGCTTGCCTTGCATGCATGAGGCCCTGGGTTCAATTCCTCAGCACCACATAAGCAAAAAGAAAAAAGCCGGAAGTGGTGCTGTGACTCAAATGGTAGAGCGCTAGCCTTGAGCTGAAGAGCTGAGGGACAGTGCCCAGGCCCAGAGTTCAGGCCCCATAACCCACCCCCCCAAAAAAAAGAAATGTACACAATACCTGATGAATGTAACTATAACTCCTCTGCAAATCACCTTTACAGTAAAATTTAAAAAAAAAAGAAAACAAAAGAAGCGTAAGAGAGCTAATTTTTACTTCATGTCACTGGAATAAAAAGACAGAACAACATCCTTATCTCTGTTGTTAAGAGAAAAGTAAAGTATGTTTAAAATCAAAACTAGCCAATTACCTTACATATATGAATACAATAAAGGTTAACTTTTGCTTTTAAAAAAGAAAAAGAAAAGTCATCTAATCACTTAAGCATTCCTCATCAGCCAGATAAGTGGCATTATTTATGATTCCAGCCTTTACCTTAACAACAATGGGCAAAATAAGTAAAACAACAATCATATAATCAGTTAAGTCTAGAAGTTTCTCAATGACAATTAACCTGCACTGGGATTTTCGTGAACTATTTTGGCCAGTGTTTTACCACTCCCTTGGAATTCTGTTGTAAGGAAGGAAAAGATCTAATAATTAATTTGCTCAGACACAAGAATCATTCTACATGTTTGACGTTGAAAATCTTAGTTATGATGCCGTTTTAATTGCTCTTAGTGCTCACAAAGAGAGAGAGAGAGAGAGAGAGAGAGAGAGAGAGAGAGAGAGAGAACAAAACAACTTACTTAAATACAATAGCTACCAAGTCTGAAAACCAGGAGTCAAATCTTGGCCTATTTGTTCACGTAATTCATGAAGACTAAAAGACTCAGTGACCAAATGAATTTAAACACAATTTTGTCGCTTTTGTTGATGTCCCTTTAGGCCAAATTTCAGTCAAGGTTATTTATATTTATATTGGGTCCACGTCTTAGAAAGAATACTATTAGGTTAAAAATACTGAGTAAGTGGATAAAATTGATCATCAATCAATCACCTAATTACTAAAAATTCTAAAACCTCAAATGAGTTAAAGCAGACATTTTAGGAGTTTCTTAGGGCCACCTTTCTTCTTAGTCACTGTTTTATTTCTATGCATTGTATGAAAAATTTGGGTCTGATTTAGATTCAAATCCAACTGCATCTGAAAAGCCTGTTAACCAAACTGCTTGTCTTTAGGCAAATTCTTTTCCTTCACAACTCTCACATTCTTTGAAAACAATACTTAATTTTATAAGGTTGTGAGAAGTATGCACAGGGTATATTTATGACATTCCCTGGCACTTGACTAGGCCACAATAAAAGGAGCAATTCTGTTCCAATGAGATGAGTGTAGAGGTTTCAGTATGAAGTTCTGCAGCAATTTCTCTCATGTAACTTACTGCCCCGAAGTCTAAGAATGATGCTACTCGTGTGTGTGTGTGTGTGTGTGTGTGTGTGACTGTCAGTAATGAGGCTTGAACTCAGAGCCTGGGGATTGTCACTTAGCTCTTTTGCTCAAGGCTGGCACTCTACCACGAGGCCACAGCTTCATTTCCTGACTTTTAGAAGTGAATGGGACATAAGAGCCACTTAGACTTGCCTGGGGTGGGGAGGGGACGGGCTAGCTTTGAGCTGTGATCCTTAGATTCACCCCTCTGAGTAGCTAGGATTACAGATGTGAGCCCTGGATGCTAAGCAGTGCTACTCTTCTTTTTATTGCCAGTCCTGGAGCTTGAACTCAGAGACTGGGTGCTGTCCCTGAGCTCTTTTGCTCAAGGCTAGTGTTCTACCACTCTGAGCCACAGCGCCACTTCTGGTTTTTGAGTGGTTAATTGGAGATTAAGAGTCTCACTGAGACTTTTCAGCCCAGGCTGGCTTTGAATTGTGATCTTCAGATCTCAGCTTATGAGCAGCTAGGATTATAGGTGTGAGCCATCGGTGCCCAGCTGGCAATGCTACTCTTAATAGTAGCATCTCCATAATTTGGTTATCATTTCTGCCTTCTCTCCTAGCCTTGGAAGTCAATACCATGCAGATCTTTATTTGAGCTAGAGCTCCACTAAGCTTCCTTCCTGGAAGAGGTAGAGAAACTAACTCTTCATTTTCATACGCAGTCTATAAATGGGGAAGCTACAGGCACAGCACACAGACTGTGTTAGGAAGACAGATTTGTCTTCAGGCTGAGAACTGAACCAGCTTGCAAAGCACTGAAGCTATTTACAACTGACATTTAAAGCAGCTACTGTACTAAGAAAGAGGAAAATAATGGAAATAACAACTCTCCCAACTCCACTTGTGCACACTGATACTGAAGAAACCCCATGAGAGAGGTTCTGAAGTTGATCTTTGGAGCAACTGCCTAGTGCCTAGATGCTGGACAGAGGAGCTACTGCATGAGCAAAGCCCACACCTGGCTACAAGAAGGAGGGTCATTAATATCTGACTCTTGTTGCCAGTATGCAGGCCACAGTGACCTACGCTCTCCACTTGTGTCCCACAGCCTTGATCACCATCAGCCAACACTATGGCCTTCAGGCTCACCTATAGTTCTGGTGGTGGTGGGTTTTCTACCTGTAAAGGGATCAGATTAAAAGGATGAGGCTAGGCAGATTGTGCTGTTAAAACCAGACAATACAGAAGAGAAGGCAAAACAGAGGGAAAAGGAAGGCATGTGTTAAAATAACACACTTGGCTAAAAGCTGTAATCAGTTTTCATTTAAATACTCCAAACCACTCCAGACCCTAGTAACATGGTGGCCTATGGCTCTAAGTCCCCAGAATGATAAGTTGCCAAAGGAAACTAATTGCAACTTGTCTCAGTAATTACCATGGGTGGGTATCTACAGTTATATTAAAGTGGTTCAGTGAATCCTGACGGTGAGAATGCACATTTTTCAAATTACATAAAATAGAGATTCACAAAACATCAAAGTCCAAAGGAGCCTGAGATAGATTTGAAAGCCTGCTTTGTTCTTTCTTCACTAGCTGTGTGGCCTTGAGGAACGTATGGGCTCTCTGAGCCTCTGATTCCTATTTACATGAGGAGAATAATGTTCGTATAGCAACCAAATTCTCAAAGTGGGGAACAAATGGAAGTGATCCGGTGTCCAGGAAACTCGAGAGTTGTTTTTCATACTCTATGATCTATCTGCTAAAGATTCATAAATTCTGGAGATAAGCAAGGCCAGTAATGAAGAGCAGAGGCGGTGACATTCTGTATCAGATGGTAAAGTGAACTTGACACTTTGCTACTGTTACTGGTTAAGGTTGAGAAGAATGGACTGGTAATGTTTCCATGAATAGTGACCACTATTAGGTGTCTTTACGGACCAAATGGAACAATCAGTGTGAAATGTTTTGCCAACTGTGAAACCCACTAAAAACCACTCTAGCTCCCATTGTCTCATCATAAGCAGAGAGCTATTTATCTTCCTATATCCTCTGAACATGGAGTACATATACCTATGGTTATGTCAGATTTCTGCCCATAAGGCCAACAAACATTTTGATTCTGGGGTGTTTGTGTCTAACACAGAACAAAGGAATCAAGGCAAAGAATAGAGTTAATTTTGTCTTTCCAAGAGGACTGTCCTGGTTCTCTACAGATTTTAGGCCATGCTGCATTTTTAGGACTTTCCTCCAGGAGGCAAAGGGAGAAGGAAAAACTAGCAAATATTTACCTCCTCACTTAAAATAAAAGTCCACAATAATAAAATAAAAGTCCTTCCTTGCATTACCCTGATTGAGAATCATCACGAGCATCCGACGTGCTACAGCTTGGGCTATAGCTTCTTCAACCACCAGCTCCGCTTGGGCACGCTTGTTAACCACGCCATGTGCTTTGGCTCTAAGAAAGATTTAGCGAATCAGAATGTCTGGAGGAAGGACCTGTGAATCTGTGCTTAACAAGTCATTTTTTACACTGCTGTTTGAGAGGCTCTAAGAACACTGTGAGATGATTTTCAAACATCCAACATTTTTTCAAGTGAAACTGCAACGGAAAAAGAGAGCAAAAGGACTCAGATGCCATTTGAAACAGGAAAGGAGGCGCTCTTCCAAGGAGCATCTCTTCCCTATATGTTGGCCATGGGAAAAGAGTCATTTTTGTAGGACCCTGGGACCCTTCAGGAGATAATGCTGGTGACTGTCCTAAAAGCACTTTGAATTATACTCTCATCAGATGGGTCTAGATGACTTTCCCAGCTCTACACCATCAGTCATTTTCCCTACATGTTAAGTTCTTGGTCAAGGTAAAATCATGAGATGTCATCTGAATGACTCAGAAGTCTGGGTGTCATTGTTGGTCCAATTCTGACCCTGTGGCTTAGACTTTTGTTGACTAGCTATAAACAAACTCCCACATTATATCCGCTTTACTGACCAGATGACTTCTTGCTTCTCCACAGTTCATGTCTGATTATACAATTATCCATTTCATTCTTGCCAGTAATCCAAAGGCTTGATAATTATTTTACCCTCTGCATCTCTGGGCCTCTTGTCCAAATTTCTATCACATATGGCTATGTCTCCCAAAATCTACTGTCTAGAACATTATGCTCATATTAAATATGGGTTTCAGACTTATATTTAATCTAATCTACATTTGTAGATTTGTAGATAGGACAGTGGATATTTTGTTTGTGAAACTGACAAATGTCCCTGTATCCTAGGATTCCTGTCATCTCTTTCCAACTTGTCTTTATATCTTTAATTAAATCTTGAAGACACTAACCAATAATCTGAGCAACCAAGATATAACATTCTCTCCCTGGCTCATCCCTCTTGTGGAACAGCCTTCTTTCCATTGTCACATGGGGAACAAAGTCTGAAAGTGCCTCTTGTCCTTGCCTACACTAATCCCACCGCACACTTAGCTTTCTTCTTCTTCTTCCTCCTCCTCCTCTTCTTCTTCTTCTTTTCTTTTTGTCAGTCATGGGGCTTGAAGTCTGGGCCTGGGCGCTGTCCCTCAGATCTTCAGTTCAAAGTGAGTGCTCTACCACTTGAGCCACAGCGCCACTTCTGGTTTTCTGGCAGTTAATTGGAGATAAGAGTCTCCCAGACTTTCCTTCCTGGGCGGGCTTTGAACCGAGATCCTCAGATCTCAGCCTCCTGAGTAGCTAGGATTACAGGCGTGAGCCTAGCTTTCAATTTTTAAGTATCTATTAGGTATTTCAAAATATGTCAAGTGCTACAAGGAACAAAGAGATGATAGGATACCCAGAACCATGAGGATTATTCTCTGACTAGTTAAAAATATTTTATCTATTGATGAACCTTGAGGAGCCAGAACAAGACATAGTACATTAACAGGTACTAAATATCTAAGAATAAATGGTGAAAACAGTGATGGTTATAAGAATTACAAGAGAGCTCAAGAATCCTGAAATAAGAACTTTGTATATATACAATAGTTTATCAGAGGGAGATAGAAATTCTGTAACTTCCTTTACATCACTGAAGCTTTCTTAAGGTAGAGAGAGAAACAAGGGTGATGAAAATAATGATCAATGGGCTTGACCAGGTTACCGGGAGGGATTTGATTTTTTTGGGGGGGGGGGTCTGGTCGTGGGGCCTGAACTCTGGGCCTGGGCACTGTCCCTCAGCTCTTCAGCTCAAGGCTAGCGCTCTACCACTTGAG
>NW_012281565.1:0-1741 GCF_000151885.1 Dipodomys ordii
GCTGCAATGCTTGGTAAGAAATGTACGCATTATCCTGCCCATGTAATTGTAACCCCTCTGTACAGTATGTTCACAAATAAAATAAAATAAATAAAAGAAAAAAAAGAATTTCAGGGACTCAGGAGTACAGTGGTAGATTGCCTGTCTAGCAAGCATAGGCCTTGTGGAGTGGGGACAAGGGGAGGGGGAACGACCTTAGAACAGTAAAATTCATCAGAAAAAAAAAATCTAAGTTTAATAGGGGTTTGGGTTTGTTTGGTTTTGTTTTTTTCTTTTGTGCCTGTACTGGGGCTTGACCTCAGGGCCTGGAGGCTGTCCTTTAAGCTTTCTTTATTCAAGGCTGGAACTCTACCACTTCAGTCACACTTCCACTTCCAGCTTTTTTGCTGGATAATTGGAGTCAACAGAATTTCCTGCCTGGGCTGGCGTTTGAACCATGTTCCTCATATCTTAGCCTCCTGAGTAGCTGGGATTACAAATGTGTCACTGTTGCCTGGCTACAGGAGAGTTTTTAAACTTTTGCTTTTGGACTAAGATCAAGATGCTTTATAGATATTGTATAAAATATCTTTCATATCCTGGGAGGTGCAAATGGAGAGTAGGACAACTGACCAGTCAGAGAAGACCTGTTGAGTCACTTCTGACCTGAAAACTAGTTGTAAGGGCTCTCTACTATATCCCACCCCTAAGAATACCAGGAACTGGAAAGGATGGAAAGAAAACATTTTGTTCTCTGAAGCTGGGGATTTTGAAAAAGTGTTGCATTTCTTGCAAATGCCTTCCACTGCAAGATATACTCCAGGGGCCTTGAAATCTTGACTAGAGATCTTTTTAACTTTTAAACTAAATGTACCTTTTCCAAAAGACCATCAGATGAGCCCCATTCTTTAACTTTTTGGTCAAGCATGAGCAGGATTGTAGGTGAGAGCACCTGCACCCAGCTAGTTCATTCTTTTTATTTTTCCAGTTCTGGGGCCTGAACACAGGGCCTCGGCACTGTCCTTAAGCTTCTTTTTGCTCAAGGTTAGCATTCTACCACTTGAGCCACGGAGTCACTTCTGGCTTTTTCTGTGTATGTGGTACTGAGGAATCGAACGCAGGGCTTCATGCATGCTAAGCAAGCATTCTACCACTAAGCCACATTCACAACCCTAGTTCGTTCCTTTGGGTCTCCAGTTACTTAGGTATCTCCTGGTCTTTGCAAGTTTACTGAAAAATTAAATTAAATTTTTAAAAATACTCAAATGTTAGTTGGAGGAAGGAATGTAAGTACAAAATAAATATCCTTGCCTGTTAGTGGCTTAGGGAAGACTTGGTAAAAGAACGAAGCACAATACCATCTTTCTCATTTATGAAGTTGTGGGATGTCAGTTATGCATGATAAAGCCTTATCTTTTCCAGCTCCACAGATTATGTAAGCTGTTACAAAGCCCATTCTTGTGTCCAGTGCACATTGACTTCTAGCCTAACACTTCACAAAGCTAGCTATCTGCTTTCCTTGTTTGAAACTTTTCATCTTTTAAATGTCAGGGCCAGGTGCTAGTGGCTCACACTTGTTATCCATCACTATTCAGGAGGCTGAGATCTGAAGATCACAGTTCAAAGCCATCCTGGACAGGAAACTCTGTGACACTCTTTTTTTTTTTTTGCCAGTCATGGTACCTGAACTCTGGGCCTGGGCACTGTCCCTCAGCTCTTCAGCTCAAGGCTAGTGCTCTACCACTTGAGCCACAGCACCACT
>NW_012281566.1:0-1628 GCF_000151885.1 Dipodomys ordii
AAGTGGTAGAGCGCTAGCCTTGAGCTGAAGAGCTGAGGGACAGCGCCCAGGCCCAGAGTTCAGGCCCCACGACCGGTTCCCCTCCCAAAAAAAGAATATTAATTTTAGATTTCTATATTAAATAATGAACTGAATTGAGGATATTTACTGAGATAAGGAAGACTGTTATGGAGAATATTGTGCTGTGTGTGTATGTGTGTGTGTGCGCACATACACATGCACTATTGCATGCATGTACATGTGTGTACTGGGGTTTGAATCCATGCCCTGGAGATCTCCCTTAGCTTTATTTTCCAAGTCTAGCACTCTGCCACATAAACAACACCTCCACTTCTGGCTATTTACTAGTTGATTGCACATAAGAATCTCACAGACTTTGCTATATGGGCTGGCTTCAAAACTGGATCCTCAGATCTCAGCCTCCTGAGTAGATAGCATTATAGGTGTGACCTGGAGAGAATATTATGTTTTATTGAGGTGTACTAGGTTTAATATACCTGAAAGGATATATCATATAAGCAACTTGACATATAAATTGCGAGTTCAGCAGAGAGATTTGGGCTTGAGATAGAAATTGACAAGTCAGTAGCATAAAGATGACATCTAAGTCATCTAAGCTTAGAGAAGAAATGGTGAGTTTCTAAAAGAAGAGTTTCAGGTGTGTCACAAACAACAGAGCAGTAGAGAAACTGATTTTCCAGGTTGATTAGCATAACAGGATATCAGCTATTTGGATTTCTTGCATTCTTTCGAAAACAACTGATTAGTATTTTTCCACCATGATTAAGCTCTATGTTAAAATAAACCAGATTCTCGATACTATTGTCATTCAAGTGGGATGAAATAAGTTTTAGAAAAAAAAAGCAAGCTGAGTGTTCACTAGTGAACACTTACAAGGACCCAGTTTTTTCTTTTGGACAGATTACTTGCTTAAAAATCATCCCATGTTTTGTTCAGTTATTCAGGCCACATCTTTCTGAGTCATTGGCTTGATTGGTCTAAAGGAATCTTTGTGTTTGTTTGTGTGTGTGTACACATGCCCATGTGTGTGTACACACGCACACGTGCACATTCTTTTCTTTTTTAATAAGTTTTTCATTGTGAAAATACTGTACAGAGGGGTTACAGGTACATGAGCAAAGTAATGAGTACATTTCTTTTTTTATTGTGAAAATATTGTACAGAGCAATTACAATTACATGGGCAAGATAGTGAGTACATTTCTTATAAAGCATTGTAGCCTCCTCCTTTGTTTACCCTTTCCATCCTTTCCCATCCTCCTCCCCCCCAAAATTGTAAAGTTTATTTTTCAACATAACGATTTGTACATCTCATTGTTGCAATGGGTCCACCTGTATCCCTAGTTAAACGATTTGTTTTTCCTTTCCCCTCCACAAATTATACCAACATCAAATACAGTGAAAGCAGGGTTATACCATGGGGGAGAGACATTCAAAGCAGCAAAGAAATAATCTTATAAATGTGTTAGAAACAATCTCATGAAAGAAAAAACGTTTGAATACTTATCTTAGGGTTCGTTTCCCTAACATCACTTTAACTGACCTTTTCTACTTGACTCAGATATATACTAGTTATTGCAAATAAGGGAAACCATGGGACCTATGTTT
>NW_012281567.1:0-1258 GCF_000151885.1 Dipodomys ordii
ACACACACACACACACACACACACACACACAATGAGAAAGATCCCCTTGAATCTAAAGTAGAAGCAGAGGGAGATCGATAAGGGATGAATGCTTAACTCAGAACTGTTTCCTTTTCCAACAGAACCTAGTCATTAATTTTGCAATGTCTATAGAAATTCAGACTTGTTCTGGTAGCACTCACCCAAAGGTAGGAACTACAGCCAAGGCTGCCAGCCCAGGAGGTAAGAAATGGAATTCGAGAGCAACAATATTTCAGGATGCTCTCAGAGGTCATAAAGATGAGGCTCCATGCGGGAGAAGATACATTCTGAGTTATGGCGAGTGCCTTGGTTGCTCTGCCAGGCCCTGTCTCATCCCCTAGTCTACTCTTCCCTTCTGTAAGCCAGCTCATAATTTGGTATACATAATGCATCATGTCCTTGGACCTTTATTGGGGAAAAAAAATAGCCTAGGCCAGGAAGACTCACTCACCAATTTGCTTTCTTTCCTCAAAACAGTTTTTCCAGTCTTATCCCCAGTTTTTTTTGTAAGTTTTTGATTGTGAAAATACTGTACAGAGGGGTTACAGTTACATGAGCAAGATAATGAGCACATTTCTTATCAAGCATTGTGGTTATCCCCAGTTTTTCCAGTCTTATCTCACAAGTTTTCTTCATTGAACTAAGTATGGTTTCCCTGGCTTCCCACCAAAAGCAGGCAGCCATTCTTATATTAGGTCAACATGTAGGTTGCCAGCAGCTGGTGATTTCTTAGATTTTGGGTTTGATTGGCATGTGTGTCAGTGGGGTGTATGTGTGTGTGTGTGTGTGCCTGCCAATACTGGGACTTCAACCCAGGACTTCCTGCACTTACTTAGCTTTTTGCTCAAGGCTATCACTCTTTAACACTTGAGTCAAAGCTCTACTTCTCATTTTTTACTGGTTAGCTGGAGATTGGATCAGAATTCTTCTGGTTTGTCTGTCTGGGCTGCCTTTGAATCAGGGTCCTCAGATCTCAAGCCCCTGCATAGCTAGGATTACAGATGTGAGCCACCAGCACTTGGAAATTTGAGTTTATTATAAATTCTGAGTGAGGCCCTTGTCTGATGAAGAGTTTGCTATTTCCTCCATTGTGGGTTATCTCTTCACTGACAATCATTTCCTTCTTTTTTGGGGGGGGGGGTCTGGTCATGGGGCCTGAACTCTGGGCCTGGGCACTGTCCCTCAGCTGTTCAGCTCAAGGCTAGCGCTCTACCACTTGAGCCACAGTGCCACTTCC
>NW_012281568.1:0-1583 GCF_000151885.1 Dipodomys ordii
GAGGCTACAATGCTTGATAAGAAATGTACTCATTATCTTGCCCATGTAATTGTAACCCCTCTGTACAGTATTTTCACAATTAAAAAGAAAAAGAAAAAAAAGTACTTTGAAATTTAGCTCTTTTTATTTTGAAGTAATTAGAAATACACACACACTTGTACATGTGACATGGAGATCTCAAGTACACTTAATCTAATTTCTCCACTAGAAGCATACTATCACCTCTAGAACCTTGACATCAATACCGACAAGAAGTAGAATATTTCCATCAACCCCCAAACCCTCACTTTGCCCTTTTACAAGCTATAATCACAACCTTTCCAACCCAACTCCTACCTTAATGGTTGGCTGCTACTTATACTTTCTATAATTGTGTTCTTTCAAGAACACTGTATCAATGGAATCTTGTGGTATGTAACTTTTGGGGATTGGCTTAATCTTCATTCATCATAGTTCTCTGAATAGTTGGCCAATTTGCTTCATGGACTTTTGTGGGGTATAGAGTAGATGTACAGAAGTTTGTCTAATTACTTGCCTGTTGAGGAACATTAGATTTTGGGTATAATGAGTAATGTACAATGTTTTCTGTATATATAAATGATCATTTCTCCAGGACAAATACTCAAGAATCCAATTGCCAGGTTATATGGCAGTTGCATATTTAGTTGTTAATGAACTGCTAGCTATTTCCTAGAGTGGTTGAACCTTTGTCCATGCTCAAAATAGTGTATCGGTTATGTAATATATTTTGGTATTGTGACAATTTCTTACATCCTTCACTCTGATGTGTAATGATATTTCATTGTGATTGTAATTTACTTTTCCAATGAAGCCAAGTGTCTTTTCACATGTTAATTCATGTGCTTTGATGAAATGTCTGATAATATCTTTTATCAATTTTTATATTTATTTTACTATTGCTTTTTATAAGCATTCAATTTAATTGTCAAAAAAGAATTTAAGATTCATGCCTTAATTCATAGCTACTCAGTTGTCTGAAATCCCAGATTTGGAGTCAGCTTCATCAGATAAATCCAGGAGACCCTTACTTACAATTAATTAATAAAAAAAATCAGAAGTGACTGGGCACTGGTGGCTCACACCTCTAATCCTAGCTACTTACAAGGCTTAGATCTGAGAACTGTTTCAAAGCCAGCCTGCACAAGAAAGTTCATGACAGTCTTATCTTCAATTAACTACCCAAAAAACGTGGAAGTGGTGGCTCTAGTACTAGAGTGCTAGCCTTGTTTGAGCAAAAAAAAAAAAAGGCTCAGGGACAGAGCATAGGCCCTGAGTTCAAGCCCCAACACTGACACACACACACACACACACACACACACACACACAAAAGCAGGGAAAAAACCCACAAGTGGAGGTGTGGCTCAAGTAGTAGAGCACCAGCCAAGAATAAAATAGCTGAACAAGAATACAAGGCCCAATTTACCTAAATGATCACAAATAAGCTATTCTAAAGCTACCTGCATTTATCATAGCATTATTTACCATAGCTAAGATATGGAACCAACCCAGATGCCCCTCAGTAGATGAATGGATCAAGAAAATGTGATATATATATATATATA
>NW_012281569.1:0-2858 GCF_000151885.1 Dipodomys ordii
AGTGGTAGAGCACTAGCCAAGCAAGTGCCCCAAATACATAAATTAGACATGAGGTGGAAGAGTAAGAGAAGCAGCAATCAGCCTTGCCAGCTTATCACTAAAAGCGATGCATAAGCATTATTGGCCAGTTAGAGGATCTACTATTAAGCGACTAGTCTGTGGACATTCCTGTGACTCACATTGCTTTCATACCTGGGAGATGCCTGGAACCCCAGGAGGATGTGCCGTTAGATAGACCACATTTGGTAACAAATTCTGTGACAGCAAACTCAAATCTGTGGTCAGATCCAGCTGACTTGCAGCATATCCCCCAAAAAATAACAGACCAGAGTAAAGCATTTGCAGAGTAGAATTACAAACCAGCAACGGGATTATAAAAGATGGCAAATAATAACAAAAAAACCATCACAGAAGGGGAAAATAGCATCATTAAGGTATGGAATTCATTCCCTTGAGACCAGAGTTGATCATAATATACAGAACTGAGAATTAAAAGAAGGGTGATAATAATAGAAATAAAATAAGAAATAAAGAGATAAAATAGTGAGAAGGCCATACATATGAAATATAAATATAAAGGAGTCCACATATGTATATTTGGATATTTCTGAAGAAAAGAACCAAGCAATAGGATACAAACATAGTCAAAGACATGAGAGAAGAAAAAAGAAAGCTTTTCTGAACTGAAAGAAATTTCTAAATTTACAGAATTCTAAAAAATGGCCTTATATTCATAGAACTTTAGATGGGGAAAATTTACACCATGAAATCAGGGAACATTCTAAAGGAAAAATCAATCCAGCCTTCGACTTCTCTTTATCTCTTAGAGCCAAGAGACACAGTACCACAAAGTTCTGCATAAGTGCATCATCAAACCTGATTGTCTTTCCTGTATGGAAGTAGCTGAAAGACTTTTACTGTACTACTCATCTCCACATTAGTATACAAAAATACCTGAGATAATTAATTAGGAAGACAGAAGGCTTGGTTTGGCTCACCGTTTGGCATGTTCCAGCCCAAGATCCACTGCTTTGGTTCTCTGGTGAAGGTGCTGGATGCAATGGCGGACAACATGTAGCATCGAAAACTGCTTATTTCACCCAGAGGAAGCAAAAAAGAGAAGACTTCCTCTTTTGGAAGAGACCAATGCTCTCCCAATAGCCTAAAGACCTCTCCATAGGCCCCATCATCTAGCCCTTCATGTGAGAGGCTTCGAGGGACCAGAACACGGTGCAGTCACCAACACAGACTCAGAACATAGCATAGAGCAATCTTCAGTTCAACAGGGAATGGAAGTGGAAGACTACAGACTTGATCATGAAGTCTAGTGCCCCTCAAAGACATATCAAAATTATCAATTTAGGAATGGAAAAGTTCTGAAATGCAGGAGTTGATGATAAACATTATAGTCAGCTAAATACAAAGCCAAGGCTTATGAACATCTGTGGGGATTATGGTTACAGAATAGAATGTAAATATCCTAAACCACAACTGTATAAAAAGAACTCACTTTACTGACAGCAGTGGTGAGGTATATGTACCCCCATTCCTACAGCTCTCCTCTGTGGAGAGTCTGTGGATAGGGAATAAAATTAGTAAATCCAGAAATAGATGTATAAGTACACTGTTTAAAGTTGGAGGGGAACCCATGAAGACATTCTATAAACGTTCCAAACCTCTAGAAGGGAAAAGGGAGGTGGAGAAAAGTCTCACACACCAAACAAAAGAATTGTAAAAGATTGTAGCAAAAATATAGGAATAAATTTAAGAAAAAAATGAAGTAAATGGTTTATTTTTTAATTAAAAAGGGATAAAATGACAGCTTCCAGACAAACAGATTCAATAAAGTTTAATGCTAGGAGTGTGCTCCTTTTTTTTTTTTTAATGAAAATAGAGATGTTTAGTGAGTGAAAAGGTACAGACTAAAAATAGCTTTATATATCCCCATTTGGGTCAAATATCTAACTTTCCATACACACATTCTTATGGATATTTACTTATACCTAGAAATTTCTGGAAGTCCTCTAAGGAAGTTGTTTATCATTTCTTTGGAGAAATCTTATTCTTCAGGTAACAGAATGACAGAGAAAATAGTCGTTACATTTTGAACATAACTTTAATTATTAAGTAAATCTTGCACGATATGAAAAAGGCCACAGTTGGCAGAAGGCACAAAGGGCTCTGAGACATGTCAGGAAGGAGGAACTAATTATGCCTGAGAGATGTAGAGCAAGCTTCTGAGGGTGGGTGACACATGAAAATGAAGAGTGCTATTATTTTCAGAAGTACAGATGGAAGTGGACAGAGGCAGAAAAACGTGTTTTTCACTAATTGTGAAAATTAGTTTTCACAAATGCTAGGTAGGTGCCTATGATGGCTAGAGCATGTGGTCTACTTCTTGGAGTGTGAATGTGTATAAGTGTGTGTGAGAGAGAGAGAGAGAGAGAAAGAGAGAGGTTCCATCTGCAGGACCTAAATGCATGCTAATTGATAAGCCCTGTTGAAATATAAAATAAATGCAGAATAAAAAAAGACTTTTGCATGGACAGCCAAATGGCTACCTGTCCTCCAGCTCCAGGCAGGTGGTAGGGACTCCAGGGTGGATTTTCAGAGCTTTATGCACCTCTGTACAGCTTGGTTTCCTGGCCCCATTGATACTATGCCTCCAAATATCTAAGAAATAGAGGAAGGCTGGGTGCCGGTGGCTCACACCTATAATCCTAGTAACTCAGGAGGCTGAGATCTGAAGTTTACGTTTCAAAGCCAGCCCAAGCAGGAAAGTCCGTGAGACTCTAATCTCCAATTAACTACCAGAACACTGGAAGTGGTACTGTGGCTTAAGTGGTAGAGCACTAGCC
>NW_012281570.1:0-906 GCF_000151885.1 Dipodomys ordii
TAGAAAAATAGAATGCTTACAAAATGGCAAGTGATGCTGTGGCTCAAAGTGTTAGAGCCCTAGCCTTGAGTAAAATAGCTCAGGGACAGCACCCAGGCCCTGAGTTCAAGTCCCACAGTCAATGAAATAACCACAAGGTTGTAACTATTGATACATCATCATCCAGCACCTAATCTTTCTGTCTCTATGGATTTGCCTTTTCTAGATATTTCATTTAAGTGGAATCACATCACAATATGTCATTTTATTTTTTATTTTTGGTGACAGAGCCTGGGCTCTGTTTCTTAGCTTTTTTGTTCAAGCCTAGTACTCTATCACTTGAGGCACAGCTCTACTTCTGGCTTTTGGATGATTAATTAGAGATGAGAATGTCATGGACTTTCTGGCCTGGGCTGGCTTTGAACTGTGATCCCTAAACTTCCTGAGTAGCTAGGATTATACAGGTATGAGCCACTGGAATTGCACAATACTGTATGTGCCTTTTTTTGTAACTGTCTTAAATGTCTTAGCATAATGTTTTTGAGTTTTACTCATGTTGTAGTACTACTTTGCCCTGTCCTCTAGTGCTGGGTGGCAAGATTATTCTACCACTGAACTATACCCACAGCCCTGTTTGTAATCTTAGAATCAATATGTGGTGGTCATTTATGGACTTGATAAGAGTGGTAAAAAGTTTGAATGGTTCAACACTCATGCTCCCAGCAAAAGCCAAATGAGGCAAAAACAAGCAAGCAAGCAAGCAAAAAACAAAATAAAGCAAAACTCCCTGCAAAACAATATATAATAATAATAAAATGAGTTGAGAGGCTGGGAATGTAGCTTAGGGGTAGAGTGCTTGCCTAGCAAGCATGAAACCCTGGGTTCAGTTCCTGGACAGCGCCCAGGCCCAGAGTTCAAGCCCCATGA
>NW_012281571.1:0-1256 GCF_000151885.1 Dipodomys ordii
TTTATGATTATTCAATGTCTTGTAAATCGTAAGTTCTTCACTTCTTGTGGCACCATATGAGTACAGATAGTTTCCTATAATACCTCCACATAGTTTAGACCTCAATGCAATGCACTCTTCTGCCAAATTGCAAGGGCATCCTTTGTAATTCTCCTTGCATTTTCACTGTTTTTGTCTCTACTCTCCCATGCTAAGTCCTGTGATGATGTTGTTGATTTTCTCTCTGTTACATTCATCTTTGCATCTTGGGAACTACTGTTATGCACTACTGTAATTCTGTCCATTCTCGTTGTGCTTCATCTTGTACCCTTCTCACAGCAGAGGGTCAGTGATTGGGGATATTTTTTTCACTCTTTTGCTCAGACTTCTATCTTTACTTTCTAGCAATACATTCATTGAATTCTTTCTGTAAAGTCTAATGTCTTGAAAATGATTACTGCATTTTCATGGCTTTGTTATTTGGCATTAGAGGAGAACATAGATCAGTAACTAACTTAGGTAAAAGAAGATTGCAATCAAGCTTCAATAGATGTTGTTCATTGGATGATATTTATTTCATGGTCTGCCTGCCTGCTTCCTTTTCACTCTTTATTTTTCAATGTAGCCTTTTCTTCTGGAAAGTATTTATAAGCCTACCTAGTGAAGAGCAATTCCTACTGTAATTAGACATTAATTTTATTCCAACATCATTTCATAGATCCTTCTGAGTTTTTCACAGTCTGTATAATAGTGTTTCACATTCTTAGATATGTTTTAACATCGATGCATCCAGTGATAAAGTCACATTGCTTAAGTCACCATTTTGATGACAGAAAGGAAACCATGCTGCAAACTCACTATATGACAATTTTCTGCTTTTAAATTCTTTGAGATTAGAATTGATACTGGAGAACGATCATTCTGTGTAAAATTTTATATTTTCCTAATTATTGTAGTATACTTTCCAATATTGTATAAAGTTAAAACATTACTATTCACTTAGTTTTAGGATTTCTAAAGTGGTCAAAGTAAAAGTTCTATTCATTCACAATTTTAAGACAGTATTGTCAATTATCACCAAGTGAGACATTTTAAACTTTTATTTGTGGTCCTAAATGTTGGTGCTTGGGAATCAATTCTAGTCCTTCACTTGTCTTAGTCTACTGTGTGCCTCTGAGCCTAATTTGACCTGTGGTTTTATTTTCACTCAACTAGAATAAAGAAAAATTTCACTAGGAAGGAATTAATTACTTGGTTAATTTCTCCAATATCTCTCG
>NW_012281572.1:0-2924 GCF_000151885.1 Dipodomys ordii
TATGGGGAAACAAAGGAGGAGGCAACAATGCTTGATAAGAAATGTACTCACTGTCTTGCCCATGTAATTGTAACCCCTCTGTATGGTATTTTCACAATAAAAATTAAAAAAGAATAGATCATAGCTTATTGAACTAAGAGCTTGGATCATTGCTTAACTGCTTCCTCAAGTACCAACTTATTCAGTAATACAGGATTCTACTATACTATCAATTGCTAATCCCCCTCCAAATATTTCCTTATTATAGTTGAATGATTTGGGTTCATAAGATTTGTTTTTTGCTTATTAGCAAACCCAGATTAGTCATTATAGCTTGTTTAATGACTATATTACATTCATCTTTGAGGATTTGTCAGTATAGCTTGTTTAATTACTGTATTATATTCATCTTTGAGGATTTTTTTTTCGGCGGGGGTTGGGGAGCTGGAGTGGTGATCCTGGGGTGTGAACTAAGGCCTGGGCACTGACACTGATTTCTTTCTTTTTGGTCCCGGGGTTTGAACTCTGAGCCTGGGCATTGTCCCTCAGCTCTTCAGCTCAAGGCTAGCACTCTACCACTTGAGCAACAGCACCACTTCCAGTTTTCTGGTAGTTTATTGGAAATGAGAGTCTCATGGACTTTCCTGCCCAGGCTGGCTTTGAACCGTGATCCTCAGATCTCAGCTTCCTGAGTAGTTAGGATTATAGGCATGAGCTACCAGCACACCTGATTTTTTTTTTTTTTGCTTGAGGCTTATGCTCTACAACTTGAACCATACCTTCAGTCTGGCATTTTGCTGGTTAATTAGAAGTAAGAATCACAAAAAATCTGGGAGCTGGTGACTCATGCTGTAATGTTAGCTACTCACAAAGCTGAGATCTGAGGATCAAGGCTTGAAGTTGCCAGTTGACTACCAAAAAAAGCTAGAGCTGTATTCAAGCGATGGAGCACTTAGTCTTGAGCAACAAAGCTCAGGGACAGTGCTCAGACCCTGAGTTCAAGCCAGAACCAGCACAAAAAGGAGAGAGACAGAGACAGACAGAGACAGAGAGACAGAGAGTCAGAGAGAGAAAGAAAAAGGAAGAAGGAAGAAAGAAAGAAGGAAGGGAAGGAAGGGAAGGAAGGAAGGAAGGAAGGAAGGAAGGAAGGAAGGAAGGAAGGAAGGAAGGAAGAAAGATTCTCATGGGTATTTCTGCCTGGCTAGCTTTGAACTTAAGTTCTCAGATCTCAGTCTTCTAAGTAGCTAGGATTATAGGTTTGAACCACTATTGTTTGGCACAGTTGATATTTTTCTTAATGTGAAAGGAAAATGAAGAGCATTTGCAAACTGGAAATTATTCAAGTTCCCATTTGAAGTCTAATGAGCTGGTTTATTATCTCTACTTTAAAATTAAAACAACGACATAACTTCATACATTTTGCTCAAATCCTTCAACAATCCTTAAGTGTCATTGGTGACTTCCACAGTGAAATAAGGCCCAGAAATGTTCATGAATTCATTCCCAGAAAATTCAGTAATAAAACTTGAATTTATATTCACCAATACCGAAAATCTCATATCCCCAAAGGACTCTGAAAGTCATAGTGAAAGATTTCTACTTCCAGGTCAGAATACCAAGGAGACTCAACAGTTTGCATGGCTGATTAAAGGAATTATGTCAAATTTTACAGTCATAATATTGGAACAGACCTGGATGTAACTTATTTATTTACTTCACCATCTGGTGTCAGGCACCAGAGGAAAGAAGGTTATTATATAATTTACAATGAACTTGCAGCTTCCTGCAGTAATATTTAAAAGGCTTATTTGCACTCATCTTGATTCTGGAGAAGCAGTCATTGGGTCTTTGCCACTGAGGTAGATAGGGAATATGATAGAAGACAAAGGGCTGGGAATATGGCTTAGTGGTAGAGTGCTCCCCTGGCATGCATGAAGCCCTGGGTTTCATTCCTCAATACCACATAAACAGGAACAGCCAGAAATGGCTGTGTGGCTCACGTGGTAGAGCGCTAGCCTTGAGTAAAAGAAGCTCAGGGATAGTGCCCAGGCCCTGAGTTCAAGTCCTAGATAGAAGGTAAAGTTTTCCTCGGACCTTTCTCCGGGTATGAGCTACTTTCCAGAATAGGTGGACATCTCATGAGAGCGACAATAAACTTGGATATTATCATTATGTCAACTGTCCCCAACTCAAAATAGGACCAAGTGTTAGGAAAAGATAGATGTATCCAGTAATGATTAGGGTCTTTCTGTTTCTTTGCCATCTGCAAAGTATTATTTGTAACCTTACAATAAATAATAGAATTCAATATTAATGGAAATTTCCCTTTTTTAGTGAGCTTGTGGCTCCTGCCTGTAATCCTAGCTACTCTAGATGCTGAGATCTGAGGATACTGGTTTGAAGTCAGTCAGGCAGAGCAGGAAAGTCCTTGAGACTCTTATTTCTAGTTTCCACCAGAAAGCTGGAAGTAGAGCTATGGCTTAAGTGGTAGAGATCTAGCCTTTAGCATAAAAAACACTTTTTGATAGTATTTCCCCGCCTCGTGCCCTTGATTCGTCAAATATCCCTACATTGAATTTGATATTTTGTTTGTTTGATTGTTTTTTTGTCATAGTAGGGCTTGAGCCCTGGGCCTGGGCTCTGTCCCTGAGCTTGTCAGTTCAAGGCTAGTACTCTACCACTTGAGCCACAGTACCACTTTCAGTTTTCTGGTGGTTAATTGGAGATAAGAGTCTCACAGAGGGCTGGGAAAGTGGCTCCAGTGGTAGAGCGCTTGCTTTGCATGCCTGAGGCCCTGGGTTCGATTCCTCAGCACCACATAAGCAAAAAGAAAAAAACTGGAAGTGGCGCTGTGGCTCAAGTGGTAGAATGCTAGCCTTGAGCTGAAGAGCTAAGGGACAGTGCCCAGACCCAGAGTTCAAGCCCCATGACCGACAAAAAAAAGA
>NW_012281573.1:0-1060 GCF_000151885.1 Dipodomys ordii
GGGGGGGCGGGAAATTTGAGTTCTGGTGTTGCCTCTGAACGAGCTGGGTGATCTGGGCGCGTGTGACGAAAGTAATCATATACCAGGGTGAGCAAAGTGCCAAACTTAGAAGAACGACTCGGGCTTAGTTTTCGTTTTTAGTTAGCGCCACCTCTTCCTTCAGTTCTCTGCAGTTCCTGAATTCTGCCAACCAAACTAGTTTTAGCCAGGTCTTGTGAGGAACGACAAAGAAGGGGCTCATCCCCCTTTAAAGAGATCTTTTCCCTTTTTCCTTTTCTCCTCCTTCCTCTCTTTTCTCCTCTTTCTCTCCACATCTCCATCTCATTCTCCTTTTACCTTCCACCCTCTTCCCCCATTATCAATAAATCAATAAAGAAAAGCTGGAGGAAAGGTGGTAGCTCATATCTTTGACTCTAGCTACCTTGGAGGTGAAGATCAGGAAGGTCTTGGATGCCTCCACAAGACACGAACTCCCAATCTCCACCGAAAAGCTGTGCTTACATGGTAGTTTGCGTCTGTAATCCCAGCTACTTGAGAGGCATAGATAGAAGGATCCTGTCCAAGACCCTTCCCAGGGAAAAGTATGAGAAACTAACTGAAAAATAACTCAAGTAAAAAGGGCTGGAGGTTATGACCCCGTGATAGAGTGATTGCCTAGCAAGCACAAGGCCTTGAGGTCCAAAATGAAAAGAAAAGAGAAACCAAGCCAGCAGTGTTCAGGTTCTGGGCTGGGAAGGTGGCTCAGTGGTAGAGTGCTTGCCTTGCATGCCTGAGGCCCTGGGCTCGATTCCTCAGCACCACATAAACAAAAAGAACAAAAAAAGCCAGAAGTGCCACTGTGGCTCAAGTGGTAGAGTGCTAGCCTTGAGCTGAAGAGCTGAGGGACAGCACCCAGGCCCAGAGTTGGGGGGAACCTGAGTTGTGAGAAGGCGTAAAAGGGGCTGGGCTGATCTTGCTAGGCGCCTCCGCCTTTCCAAATACAGCCCTGCTAGTGGAGCTGAGGCAACCCGGAAAGCATTTTGGGATGACCGCCCTGAGGCCACTCGTCCCGCCCGCGTGC
>NW_012281574.1:0-994 GCF_000151885.1 Dipodomys ordii
GGCTTTTTTCTTTTTGCTTATGTGGTGCTGAGGAATCAAACCCAGGGCCTCAGGCATGCAAGGCAAGCGCTCTACCACTGAGCCACCTTCCTAGCCCCAGCCTATTGTTTCTTAAAGGGCTAGAATATCAGGATCCTGGAGCTTTTTTTTTGGCTTTCTTTTTGGTCGGTCGTGGGTCTTGAACTCTGGGCCTGGGCACTGCCTGAGCTCTTCAGCTTAAGGTAAGAACTCTACCACTTGGGCCACAGCGCCACTTCCTGTTTTCTGGTGGTTCACTGGAGATAAGAGTCTCATAGACTTTCCTGCCCAAGCTGGCTTTGAGCCGTGATCCTCAGATCTCAGCTCCTTGAGTAGCTAGGATTACAGGCATGTGGCACTGGTGCCTTGCTGATCCTGGAGCTTTTTAAGACATGAAGATGGTGGTGAATTGGAGCAATGTGAAACAATTTGTCACTTTCCTTCTGTAGTTATCTTTCCTGAGAACAAATGATCCTATCACTGCTTATCCACTTGCCTTTCAGTCCTGTATGGCTTTTTTTTTTCCCATGTTTTCTTCTGTATTTTAAAAATATTAACCTCTGGAGTTGGAGTCATGGCTCAGTTGGTAGAATGCTAACCAATGAGCGAAAAGCATCAGGTACCGAGTTTGAGTCCAAACCTAAAAAAAAAATTCTATTTTCCAAAGGTAATTCATTGAGTATTTGTAAGTTATACCTGATTTCAATTGAAAGTATCTTTCAGTTAGCCTTATACCTTCTGGCTAACATTTGTAATTTAATGAGACAAAACACATATAACTTAATGTGTGTTTACATGAATATTTGGAATAATAATTGGTGATAAATATTTGGTCTTTGTAAGAACTGATGACTATCCAGTGTAGTCATGCTCAAACCTATTTTTTTTTTTTTTTTGGGTCAGGTCGTGGGGCCTGAACTCTGGGCCTGGGCGCTGTCCCTCAGCTCTTCAGCTCAAGGCTAGCGCTCTACCACTT
>NW_012281575.1:0-1119 GCF_000151885.1 Dipodomys ordii
CTGTATTTACTGTATTTACTGCAGACGCAAGCTGACGTGGATGCGGGGGGGGAAGTACAAGTTGTCATGTCCAAAACGAGCTTTACAACGTCGGTGCGGGGGGGGGGGGGGGGCAGAGAGGGGGAGAAGCAGATCACCCTAGGTAGAAGTGGGCCTCCTACTACAGAAAGCTTGGAGACTGCAGAGCCCCTGTGAGGGCCGGTGGGGGCCAGGAGTTCAGCTAGGCAGGCTGAGTGGGATTGTGGGAAGCAGCATTCTAGCTGGTCCTCCCAATGAAGACTTGGAAGTGGCTCACTAGTCTACCATCTCTTGTCTACAGAAAGGGATGGGGCTGGCAGATATGTGGCAAGCACGTAGTATGAAGCTCAAAGGTTTCCCATGAACCCCAGAAAGGTGAGGATGGGTAGGGTTATGGGAGGGCCTGCTGGGGTTTAAGGATAGAGTTGGGAAGCCCGTACCCTGTTAGATACTGAGCTTTAAATAGCTTTACATAATAAAAAAAATTGCAAGTAAGAGCTTTAAATAATAAAGACTGCAAACACAGCAGGGAGCCATCAAAGTGGTGAGCGGAAGAGCAGGGCATGGACCCCACCCGCAGACTAGGCAGAGGTGGCAGCTGACATCTCCACCCTGACCTTTCTTCTGCAAATCTGCCTGTTGGTGGTCTGTGCATGCTGGAGCACATCCCTCCACCCACCCCAATTCACCAGCCCATGCTTAATCTGTCTCCTGGGTGCTGTTAATGCCCCTTTGGTCACATTCAGCTCATGTTTATTTCCTCTATCTCCTTCTCTCCTCTTCATATTGCTTCTGCCCCAGATAAGCCCTCAACATTTCCCCAGACACCAGCAATGCGCTGTACCCTCTTCCATTTTGCAACTCAATTTTTTTGGTTTCCGGTTGTGGGGTGTGAACTCTGGGCTTGGGCGCTGTCCCTCAGCTCTTCAGCTCAAGGCTAGCGCTCTACCACTTGAGCCACAGCACCACTTCCAGCTTTTTCTGCTTATGTGGTGCTGAGGAATCGAACCCAGGGCCTCATGCATGCAAGGCAAACACTCTACCACTCTTCCCAGCCCCTCTTGAGACACAAGCCTGATCATCTGACTCCCCACAACTCTG
>NW_012281576.1:0-1386 GCF_000151885.1 Dipodomys ordii
TGGTGCTGTGGCTCAAGTGGTAGAGCGCTAGCCTTGAGCTGAAGAGCTGAGGGACAGCGCCCAGGCCCAGAGTTCAGGCCCCACGACCGGACCCCCCCCCAAAAAAAACAAAAAAAAACAAATTAGGTAGTATTAGGAATCCTGATACAGGCTCTATAGGAAAATACCCCCCTTTTGTGAATTTTTGGTTAGAGTGAAACTAATTGTATGATACAAAGATATCAGTAAGGCAGCCCTATATATTCATCTGCTAAAAGTTAATATAAAGGCTTTTAAATAGAAAATTTTCACTAATAAGGTCACTGTATAAGTGCATTTTAACAAAGAATTAAGCTGTTTCCATATGATTATCCATTTCTACCAGGTATTTCTCACTTCAAAATGTTTAGGAATTATCTGAGCTCAGGCAAGGGCTTATAGTTCAGCAAGCAATTAAAGAAAGTATCTTAGAGTTTAATTCAGTCAAATTAATATATAACAAGTCCCTACAATGTTTCAAATAAACTCACATAGCTGCAGATATTTTATTCTCAACAACAGTGCCAAAAATATACACCAGGAAAAATGACATTCTTTTCAATAAATAGTGATGGGAAACTGTCTTTTTACAAGTAGGAAAATAAAACTAGATGCCTAGCTCTCACTCTGTACAAAAATAAATTCAAAATGAATGGAAGATCTCAAAGAAAGCTCGAAACTTTGAAACTACTACAGGGAAGCAAAGGTAAAACCATTGATCTAGGTAGGCATTGGCAATGACTTTCTGAAAGGATGCCAATAACTCAAGAAACAATAGCAACAATTGCCAAATGGGATTGCTTGTAACAAAAGAGTGAGAAGGAATTCCACAGAATGGGAAAAAATTTGGCAGTTGTTTTTCTGAAAGATATTATCCAGAATATATAAAGAACTCAATAAATTAGACACAGAAGACAAATAAACTAACAGACAAATTATTACACACTTCTCAAAAAGAAGTACAAATGAAGAATAAATATATTAAAAATGTTCAACATCTTTAGCCATCATGGAAATGAAAACCAAAACTACACTGAATGTCAGAATGGCAAAAGTAATAAATGCTGGCAAGGATACAGGAGAAAAGGAACCTTTATGATTTGTTGGTGAGAATGTAAATTAGTATAGCTACTCTGAAAATTAGTATGATGGTTTCTCATAAAGCAAAGTGAACAAGAACACTTTTGGGCATATATATATATATATATATATATATATTTATTTATTTATGACAGTCTAAATCATCTTGTAATAGAGATACCTGAATTCTCATATTTATTTCAGCATTATTTACAGTAACCAAATTATGGTTTCAGCCTAATAGTCCATCAACAGATGATTGGATAAAGAAGATAGAAAGGAAGCAAG
>NW_012281577.1:0-6641 GCF_000151885.1 Dipodomys ordii
GCGCTAGCCTTGAGCTGAAGAGCTGAGGGACAGCGCCCAGGCCCAGAGTTCAGGCCCCACGACTGGACCCCCCCCCAAAAAAAAAGAAAAGAGAAGAGAAGAGAAGAGAAGAGAAGAGCAGAAGATCCAAGTCACTCTCTATGAGAAGTACTATCCTAATTCCAAAACCAAATAAAAGGATCACAAGAAAGGAAAACTATAGTTTACTACAACTAGAAACACAAAAGTCTTGTAGAGGAAATTATCAGACCAGACCCAACAATGTTAAAAATTGTATACCATACAAGTAGGATTTACTCCAGATATACAAAAGTGGATCAAGAGTCAATGTAATCCACTATATCAACAAGCTAAAGAAGAAAAATTAAATGATCATATTAATTGTTTCAGAAAAAACATGTGACAAAATCTAGCACCTACATCCTTCACACGATAACATCTTCCAAACCCTAGGTAGCATCGCACATGATGAAATACTAAATGTTTTCCCTTAGAAAATAAAGCACACAAATCAAACAACAAAACCATATCAACAAAGAGCAATCTTTTCCAAAACTTGTTTCATTTCCCTTACCCATGTATTAAGAAAACAAAGTTTCATATGAAAAGGATTTTAAGAAACTTTTCATAAAAATTAACTTTAAGTGGATCATGGAACTATAAAACGTCTGGAAGAAATGAAATGAAAAACTTTAGATGGTAACCTGGGTTTAGTGATAAAATTTTAGATATAACACTGAAACCATAATTCATGAAAGGAAAAAAATGTTGATTTGTTTTTTAAAACAAATTGATGAACTCGGTGTTTAAAATTTGACAAAAGCATTATTAGGAAAATGAAATGAAAAGCTGCAGTCTGGAAGAAGATATTTGCAAAACCCAAATCTAGTGAAGCGTTTGTATCCAAATACACAAAGAAATCTTAAAACTCAGTAAGAAAACAACCTAATTCAAAAAATGTGCAAAAGATCTGAAGATACTCCCTTTTTAAAATGCATAAATACAAATTAAGCATAAGGAAAGGTACAAAACATAATTTTCCTTATGGGTTACAAGTTTGAACAGTGAAATACTGTACACCTATTAGAATGTCTGAAATCCTAAATCCTAAAGAGTGACTATACTAATTGATGCTCCTGCTACAGGAGAAATGGAAAACTTTTCTTTTTCCTTTTTTTTTTTTTTTTGTTGGTGGTGGGGCTTGAACTCTGGGCCTGGGCACTGTTCCTCAGCTCTTCAGCTCAAAGCCAGCTCTCTACCATTTGAGCCACAGCGCCACTTCCAGTTTTCTGTGGTTTATTGGAGATAAGAGTCTCACGGACTTTCCTGCCTGGGCTGGCTTTGAACTATGATCCTCAGATCTCAGCCTCCTGAGTAGCTAGGGTTACAGGCATGAGCCACGAGCGCCTGGCAGAAACCTTTTCTTTGATGGTGAAACAAATGGTACAATCATCTCTCAAGACAGTTTGGCAGTTTCTAACAAAACTAAACAATATTTTACCATGAGATACAATTCTCCAAGATGTTTACCCAACTGAGTTGAAATCTTATACCCATGTAAAAAGTTATGTGTGACTCTTTCTTCCTAATAACCTAAAATTACAAACAACTAAGGTGTCCTTCAGTAGGTGAATAGATAAACAAATTGTGATATATGCATATGATTATACATTATTTAGAAATGCAAATGAGCTATCAAGCCACACTAAGACATAAGTAAATCTTAAATGTACATTGCTAAAAGAAATACCATATGATTGCAATTATATGACAACCGAAAAAGACATGGTGGTAAAACTAATCCTGTATGATAGTATATGGTGGAGACAGGACTTCAAAATCAAGCACTTTTCAAAATCCATGAAACTTTTCAGCAGAATGAAGAAAACCTCACAATGTATGCAAACTTAAAAACTCATTTAGAAGCTGGGCACCAGTGGCTCATGCCTGTAATCCTAGCTGCTCAGGAGGCTGGGAGCTGAGGATTATGGTTTGAAGCCAGCCTGGGCAGGAAAATCTGTGAGTCCTGTATCTCCAATACTCAGAAAAAGCCAGAAGTAGAACTATGGCTCAAGTGATAGAGTGCTAGCCTTGAGCACAGAGAGGCTCAGGGAAAACATCCAGGCTCTGAGTTCAAGCCCCATGACTGGCAACACACACACACAGAGAGAGAGAGAGAGAGAGAGAGAGTACTGTGAGATCCCAGGATGAAAGAGATACAGAATATCTCACTGGGTTTCAACTATCTGAAACAACCTCACTGAAGGAAGATGGAGGAAATAGTGCTGACATAAGTAACTGAGAAAATGAAAGAAGTCTACAAGACTAACGACCAAGTAACTGAGCAAAAGCAGTAAACTTTAGTTGGTAAGTCTGTAGCCCACTGGGAGGCAGGATAGGTATTCTGATGCCACTGCACATGCAAACTGGGAAGAAACAATGAGATTCTGGATGGAGGATGCAGACAGCCAGTTTCTCACTGTTAAAGGGGGATTTTATAAATAAGCCAAGGAAAACTAGAATGACTCAGGTGGGAATGGGTTTGTGTTGGAGAAATAGTATAAGCTCATGTTTAACTTAATATAGATACAGATGGTTAAAAACTAGAAATATTTATAGGTTTATGTATGGCACATGCATGTATTTCCTCTGGCAACTGAGTAGAAACAGTGCCCCAGGAGGAACAACACACCTGGCACTTGTGGCTTGATTTATTTCCTTCATTATTTTTAAAGCCTGTCTTACTTTAGCAAAGTAACAGATTTCAGGAGGTCATTTCCGTGCATGCATATAATGTACTTCAATTATCCTTACTCCATTATTCTTATCCTTCCTCTCCTTCCTCCTTTCTCCCTTCAACATTCCTAAGAGTTCCCTCTCTTCCTCCTTCCCCTAAAGAGACAAGTATTTCAGAAACATTCTATAATTGATGTACACACCCTGCCCCCTCAATGAAGCAAAGGATAAATTCTTACTTCCTTGTGTGGACTGCTCATAGTGATTTCCTTCTAAAGAAGGAACTTTGGAAATTGGAACTCTGACAAACGTTGTGATCGAGGCCAACTCCAACTGGGGTAAGGACCATGATCTGGCATAATGAAAATGGCATGGTATCCCTGTGGTCTGAGTCCCAAAACCCATAGCTCCAGATTAATCACAAGAAAAATATCAGACAAATCCCAGTTGTGTGACATTTCATAAAATACCCGAGCAATATCTGAAAACTGTCAAGGTCATACAGAGCAAGTAAAGTCTAAGAGACTACCACAGCCAGCAGGCTCCTAAAGAGACAGAAGCCAGTGTGATATGGTATCCCAAATGGGATCTTAGAACAGAAAAAGGAAATTAGATCAAAAATTAAAAAACCCAACTAAACTGTGGACTTCAATAACAGAATATTAATACTGGTGTATGAACTATAACAAGTATACCATATTTCTGGTAAATATTTGGACAAATGGTAATCAGACATTCATAGGAAGTTTTTCTTCTGTAAATTTTTCTGTAAATCTATAGCTTTTCTAAAATAGACATTTAGTTAAAAGCTATTTACTTCAACACAGTCTGGTGGCTCACAACTGTTACTAGCTATTCAGGAGGCTGAGATCTGAGGACCAAGGTTCAAAGCCAGCCTAGACAGGAAGCCCAAGAGACTCTCATCTTCCATTAGTCACAGAAAAAGCCAGATGTGGAGCTATCATTCAAGTGTTAGAGTGCTAGGCTTGAGCAAAAAGAGCTCAGGGATGGTGTCCAGGCCCAGAGTTCAAGCCCCAGGATTGTCAATATAAAATATAATAATTTACTTACAGTTGCTTGCAAGTATGGCACTTAGTGGGCTTTTGTCAGAGTCTCCATTCCCAAATCAAAACTAACCAGGATCTCAAAACCAGAGTGTAAGGAACAGAGAGAAGCAGTCACCCATAATGGCATCAAATATTGTTATTAGCTGAGTTACAAACATAATCAATAAAAGTATTACAAATAACAAAATTTTTTAAAAAAACTGGAGAGGAGACTAAGTAGGAACCGGCATACATTAAATGCCCCCCTCAGAAAAGAGAATCAAGAGGTACTATGTAAAGTGGCTGTGCCAAAATGCATACATAGTTCAAAGCGAGTACCTCTAGGTAGTAGAGCTGACTTGGGAAGAGTAAACTTGAATTTTTCACCTAGTAGCATCCTGAATTTACTTAAGAGATGAGGGTAAGAGTTGCCATGGAGACTGACTAGGATAATGTGTTTAAGGCACTTAGCCCAGAATCTGGAACATAGTAAGTGCTCAGTAAATCTTAATGTTCTCATTACGGAATAGAAATAGGGCTTCAGATTCCTTAGGGTCTTGTGATTTGGAAGCACAAGAGAACTCAAAAAGTACAGGAAAGGAACTGAAGAAGTGCAGGAAATTACCCCATTGCTCAGCAGAGTAGATCAGTTCAGGTTCATTACTACTTAATGTATAGCTTGTCATCAATGTTGCAACCCAGCATTATGCAAATTGGCTGATGTACCAATGTGGGATACTTGTACAGACAACAGAGCCAGCCTCACATTTACCTGCATAACTGAAAGCAAATGGTGCCTGGCAGATGGTTAACTATTTCAGAATTTCTTATTAGAACAATGTCAGCATCTTACAAATAGATTTTGATGTATCACTGGCCATCATAAACCTTTTAAAGGAAAAATACTGGCTTCGATGATCTGAGATTTCTCAGATTACAAGTTCATTCATCATTCTAAGTGTTATGTCTCGTTTCTGCTGGAGTTGTTTGGTACCCTCGGGGCCATCACATGTGTACAATACTTAAACTGGAGAAGAAAGTGGCTTCTGGTTGTGGCTATTCAAATTCTGTTTGAAATCATGCCTAAACCAACCACCATTTTTCCATCTCACCATCAAATGGAGGAAATAGTAAGAGTCAATATAAAGCAAAAATATCCCAGGCTTCTTTGTGTTGTTTTTGTTGTTGTAATAGTAACCTATAGTGAGATGGCAGCCATGGATGAAGAGTCTTGATCTGCCAGAAGCATGCTATTGAGAGCGTCTGCACTTCTGAGCTCCATCTGCTCTTACCCCTGTGTCAAGGAGTATCAGTACTCAGTTCATTGTATGCTTTGTGCAAACATTACACTCCTCCCCTGTTGTGAATGTACTTCAACTATGTTATAAGAAAACATTTGAAAATATCTGTAACCCACGGGAGATCATTTTGAGTCATCCCGGCTTCATAATTGCAGTGAACACACACTTGATCCCAAGTTGTGCCTAAGCTTGTAGGAACAAGTAGAAAGGTAGGGAGGAAGGAAGGGCATGCCAAAAAGAAGCCAGCTAATCTGTACCAGAGAACCTAAAAACAACTCTAGAAACAGAAACACCATCTGTGTAGGAATGACAGGATCATTGAGAGGGAACACAGAGAAAGTGAACCTCAAAGGTCCTCTGGCTGACAGCCAGCACCAGGCAACAGAGCCTTCCTTACCCAGCCCAGCCCAGATAAAGCTCAGAAAAAAAAATCTGTTTTCAGAGACACTAGTCATACCTAAGTGCAGAGGTGATGAGTCCTGCTGATAATGATAAACTACATGATTAAAAAGTAATAATAATAATAGGCTCCATAACTAATAAAGAATAATAATAAAGAGACAGACCCCCTTCTTCTCTCAGCTTAAAAAATACTGGCAGCCAAGATTATCCTCATCACTCAAAAGACAGACTAGCAAAGAGTGAGAATTGAGCACAGAAGGGGGACAAGGAAGAGTCTCTCCAGGGACCAGCTGGTGACAAGCCCCAGGGGAGCATACAGAGAGAGCTGCCATCAGCTTTCCATCCTCACTAAACTGAAAAGACAGCTGATGATCAGAGACTTGAGGGATACTTCTCCATGGAAGACAGAGACCAAAATAAACCGACTAATTAACTCTGAAGAGACAGATAACGCATGGAGCAAATGAACACATTAAAAACAAAACTCTAGAATTAATGTTCTTAGTGAAGGCACAAGAAGACAATGTTTTCATGAAACAAGAAGAGAATCAGAGCAAAGGAACATCCAGAGGACAAGCCAACTCTCTAAGAGATCACAAACGTTAGCAAACATGACAAAGTTAAGTATAAAGGATTGATTGATTTAGAGGAAATCATTAGAAATTAGATCAAAGCCAGACATGATAGTACACACATCTAATACCAGCTGTGTAGGAGGTGGAAATGAGAAGATTGTGATTTCAGGCCATCCTAGGCAAAAAACTGGAGACTGAACCTGAAAAGTATAACTAAAGCAAAAAGGACAGGGGCTATGACTCCCAGGGTAGACACTTACTTAGCAAGCACAAAGACCTGAATTCAAAATCCCAGTATCACCAAAACCAAGGAAACAAAAAGAAAAGAGGAAAGAAGGAAAGAGGAAAGGGAGGGAGACAAGAAAGAAAATTAAATCAAATGCAAAAAATAGATAATACATAAGAAAGAAAATATGAGAAAAACCAAAACCTTAAGCCAGAGGGGTCAAAAGTGGGGGCATCAGAGTTCCAGAAATTGGAAGATGGAAAATGGAGGCCATAGCCAGGTGCTGGTGGCTCACGCCTGTAATCCTAGCTACTCAGGAGGCTGAGATCTGAGGATCGAGGTTCAAAGCCAGCCC
>NW_012281578.1:0-1918 GCF_000151885.1 Dipodomys ordii
GCCCAGCCCCTCTCCTGCCCAGCCCCTCTCCTGTGCTGGCTAGATGCCCTCTCCTGTCCTGCCCCAGCCCCTCTCCTGGCCCAGCCCCTCTCCTGTCCTGGCTAGATGCCCTCCTGTAGGTTGTAACCTGTCTGCCACCTGTTGTGTTTTCATTTTAGAACCTGACAGACAATGATATTCAGAAGTTCCCCAAGCTCAGGATGCCGTAAGTTCTTCCTCTGACCCCATGGGAAGGGGGGAAGTCTGGCAGTAAACCGAGTCAGTGGTACATTACGGTCCACATGACACAGGAAAGTAGGAGGGAGGTTAAGGACGCAGTCAGGGTATGGGGGGAGGAAAGGGAAGTAAGATTCCTGCAGACATCCGGGTGCTGCTGTGGAAGGTGCCCTGGCGGGGAACCGCCCCCCCCCCCCACCGCCGATGGCTCGGTGAGGCCCGGTCCAGGGCTTTATCCTCCACTGGGTCGGGGTCTTCCTCCCCGTAAGGACGTCTTCAGGCTCAGTGAGCCTGCCCAGGAGTAACAGGAGCCCGAAATACCAAATAACCAGCACAGTACAGTGCGCCCAGCTCCCAGGAGCCGAGCAAAGTGACCCGGGACACGTGGACAGATCACCCCCGAGCGGGCTCGCTAGCTCTGACACACAGCTGGCTTCCATTGCATGAAAGGAAAACCTTGTGTCTTTAGGTGGGAAGGGGTGATAGGAAAGCCAAGTGTGGAAAAGGGCGGAGCCGGGGGTCAGACTTCCTGTCACTCAGTTCTTCACTTGTGAGCTAGAGAGCAATACCAAGTAGCAATACAGGAGCCCTTTATACAAGAGCACGCGGGGAGCACTGTGCGCCCAGTCCTGTGCGCTGCCTGTCCCGGCCCCTCTCGGGGTTTGCCACCAGCACCGCCCAGCCGCCCCCCGGCAGCGGTCCTGAGACCGAGGCACGCAGGGCCCAGCCCTGGCAGCGGTCCTGAGACCAAGGCACGCAGGGCCCAGCCGCCCCCCGGCAGCGGTCCTGAGACCGAGGCACGCAGGGCCCAGCCCCAGCAGCAGTCCTGAGACCAAGGCACGCAGGGCCCAGCCCCGGCAGCGGTCCTGAGACCGAGGCACGCAGGGCCCAGCCCTGCGGGGGCTGCCAGCCTCCCTTCTCAGCCTGTGGTTTGACATTTCCTTCCTCACCCAGTTTGAGCCCCAGTGGCTTGCAGCTGGCTGGTAGATACTGGTGCTCATTCCCGGCCCTGGCAGCGCCCGTGTGGGACCCAAAGAGGTGTCTGGACCCTCAGAGCCCAGCCCTGCGTCCCACATGGGGGTGAGGCCAGCACCCCCTTGGGGTGGGGTGGGGGGAAACAGGCACCAGTGGGGAGCAGATAAGCAAACGGGGGTGAGCAGGGAGCAGACAAGAGCACACAGGAAACAGAGAGGACAGCCCAGTCCTCCGGGTTCAGAGGAGAGTCTGGAAGTCCATTGTCCAGCAGCGGTGCTCAGCCCCAGGAATGACCAGGCAGAGGGCCGCACAGCCTGGCATCTGGGTCCTTGGGCCTCTGGAGGTGGGAGAGGCACGTGGGCAGGGCCATCGCGGAGGGGCTCCGTGCTAGCCCGTGCCCGGGCGGGCGGCAGAGGCTGGGGGCCGTGGGGGGTAGCTGACCCGGGAGCGCCCGCCGGGGGTCACACGGTCAGGGACTCCTCGGCCCGGCAGGAAGGAGGAGGCGGCCAGGAGGAGGTGGTTGAGCCTCTTCACCCGGCCTTGATCTTGTAGGATCCTCAGTAAGTTAAGTCAAGACATCAACAAGAATGAGGAGAGGAGGAGCCTTTTCACACGCAGGTGAGTGGGCCGCGGGGCCCCCTGTCCCGAGGGGCTGACCAAGGATTCGGGAAGCGGGTGGCCCAGGGTGGCCCAGGGTGGCCCAGGGTGGCCCAGGGTGGCCCAGGGT
>NW_012281579.1:0-4885 GCF_000151885.1 Dipodomys ordii
TGTGCTGGTAGCTTTAGTGTGGTCTTGTTTGTAAACATTTGGGTAAATGCCCAAAAGTGGGATTGCTGGGTCATAGGGGAGCTCTATGTGTAGTCTTTTGAGGAACCTCCATATTGCTTTCCAAAGCGATTGAACAAGTTTACACTCCCACCAACAATGCAGTAAGGTCCCCTTCTGTCCACATCCCCTCCAGTATCTGTTGTTATTAGAGTTCTTGATTATAACCATTCTAACTGGGTGAGGTGGAATCTCAGTGTTGTTTTGATTTGCATTTTTTTATGGCTAAAGGAGTTGACCATTTCTTCATGTGTCTATTGGCCATTCTTATTTCCTCTTCAGAGAAGTTTCTCTTTAAGTCTTTAGCCCACTTATTAATCGGGCAGTTGTTTCTTTGAGGATTTGTTGTTGGGAGATTTAATTTTTTGAGTTCTAAGTATATTTTAGATATGAGACCCTTGTCCATTTTATGACTAGTAAAGATCTTCTCCAATCCGTGGGCTTTCTATTGTTCTTGCTTAGCTATATCCTTTGCCATTCAGAAGCTCTGCAGTTTCATGCAATCTATTTGTTGAAACTTTCTTTGATCTGTTGTGTTTCTGGGTCTTTATTAAGAAAATTTCAGTCTGTGCCAAGGATCCCTAGAGTTTCTCCTATTCCTTCCTGTAATGTTTTCAGGGTGTCTGCTTTGACTTCGAGGTCTTCTCAAGTTTTCTTGTTTGCGTGTTTCATTAAAAATCACAAACAGGTTGGTTTTGGTTTGTTTTTGTGGTTTAATATTTCTAGAGAAAAAACAAATACCAAAGAAAAGATGTATGATTTTGGAAAACGAACTAGAGATGAGATAGTGATTTTCTTAGCAGTTATTAGAGTCTTGTGAAGCCAATCATTCAAATCAGGGTCAAATTCAAGTTTTTGTCCTTTTAATTGGGTATATCCACTGACATAATGATAATATGAGACACATGAGTGAAAATATGAGAGATAAAGTAAAACAAACTCTTGGGAGAAAATCCAGCATGTATATATGATGATTTATATGGTACACAATGATTAACTGTAATTTGACTAAAAAAGAAGAGACAGTAAGAAAGCCAGTACAAATATGGGTAAAGATGCAAGGGCAGAACAAATTCAAATGGCCAAAGAACATGGAAAGATCCTCAAATACCTGGAAAATGAAGGGAATACAAACTGAATTAGCATAGGATATGTACGCTCACCACCTTGCCTGGAAGTTAGAAATCTGCAATATTTTACTGCTGGCAGACCATACGGAAGAGAATGCTTCACATGGCCTGAGTAGAGTAAGAAATGGGATAGCCTCTTGGGGAAGCAAGATGCTAGTCCCTAGGAAAACAGAAAATGCGTGTGCTCTTTAGGTCAGCAATTCTTCCCAGAGACTCTCCTCCATGGAAATCAATTCACCAAAATAGAACGATTCATATGCAATGATTGTTTGTTTGCTTTTGCAATTTGTCTATAAAAGTTAGGAAGTGTTTCTAAGACTAAGAGAATGGCTGAATTAATTATGGTATGCATAGTTAGTGATAGTACAATGTCGTCATTAAGAATGAACAAGAATTGTGCTGGCTAGCAGGAAGAATTTCAGAAGATATTGACCATGTAAAGCACAATGTAGGGAAAATGTGTATAATAGGAGCCTAGTTTTGGAAAATGAGCAATGCTCAAGTGTACTTTGTGTGTAATTGCATGTGTATGTTTAGATTAATTGTATAGTTTAGGGCAAAAATAGGATTACTATTATGGATGATCTAGGAGTTGAGTAGGTTTAACATTGTTATATGTAGAAGAAACACAAGGCTGAAAAGGAACATTTATTTTTTTTAATTTTAATTTTTTGTGAAATACTGTACAGAGGGGTTACAATTACATGGGCAAGATAATGAGTACATTTCTTATCAAGCATTGCAGCCTCCTCCTTTGTTTACCTTTTACATCCCTTCCCAGCATCCCCCCGACCCCCCAAAAAGGAACATTTAAAGAAGCAAACGAACTAACCATTCCCCACATGAGTGTACACATATCCTATGTTTGAGTAGGTTACACTCATGCATTTCTGAAAATATGTAAATTTGTGGACTTCATACATAAAGAAATAATTTGCCCATTTGAAGGACTCTGTCTCACAGAGAACTCATTTCCAGAAACTTTTTAGTTTCATATCCTCCCAGAAGTAATTTCTGACCTGGTACTTCAGATCTGACCTCTGATCCAGTGTTTCATCTCAGAACAACAGTCAGAACAACCTACACATGAATTTCCCTTTGAATTTACCACATCTATCATTTCTCACCCACACCTCCTTTTATGAAGTGATCCTCACCCACATCTTTCTAGGACAGACTATTTTAGTCAGATTTTTCTAGTGGCATTGGATCATGGTTCTTCTCCAACTGCATCAGAGAAACCAAAGGCCATAAGTCCCACAATTGGTACCTGGGAAATGACCAGTTGCTTTTGACTTCTAGGTCTTAGAAATTTAGAGTTGCCTGTATTATGAAATAGTTCAGAATCAAGCAGAAATAAAACACATGCAGCCAAGAACACTAGCTCAAGGGACCTCTTTGTGGGTTCTGAGTCTGCCTTTTTCAAATGCTGACAATGCTTTCTGGCTTAACATTCCAGACTTGCATTTGTCCTTCTCCTTCAGCCTCCTTGGGACAGCGTAATTTCCTTCACTTCAAAGAAGGCTCCAGGTGCAAGGAGGCTGAAGGGGTGAGGCCGTCCTTCCAAACTTGGCTCCTTTTCTTGGCTAAAACATGTATTCTCTTCATCTTATCCCATATTGACTTTTAGAGCTATCCTCTCCGAGTTTATTTATCTATTCTTGAACTCTGAGAATGAAAAAGGGATTTTTTTTCTTTTTTCCTCAAGTCACTGCCTCTAGTTCCATCCTGCCACCACACACATACTAGTTGCAGAAAGGTGGGATAATTAATTACATGGTTCACTCAAGAGAAAGAGCCACAGTTGAAAACGTAATGGAGAGGGTGTTGGAGGCTGGGTGTAACTCAGGTATGCTGTTCCACAGCAGTGGCTGATGGATATCATGCCCAACCTTCCTGGGAGTGTGATGCCTCTTTCTCCAGCCAGAGGTAAGAAGTACCTCTGACTCAGGGCCCACATGGGCTGGCTGTAAGACACAGTGGGAGCTCGCAAAGCTTCACACCGTTCACTCTTGCCTCTGAAGGACTTTGACACTACCACTGCTCAGATGCTCAGCCTGGCCCAGGGAAGAATGAGAGCCATGGAAGAGAACTGAGGCCAGAGAGTGGCCATTTTGAACTTCTGGTTAAAGACAGCCACTGAGTAGTTGCAGGCAAAATCCTTAGGAGTGACGCAGTTACCTCACAAAATTGTAAGCCAATGATAAACAGTGGTTGTTTTAAGCCATTGTGTTTTAAAATGTTTTTAATGGCAATATTTGATTAATACAGGGACTTGGACATTTTAATTCTACCTAAAACCTTTTTGAGTTTTCTGAAGCATCTTTCTGATTCCTGCCCCCACCCCACCCAGGAACTAGGAAAATGCATGATTTCTATGAACCAAAGGCTGAACCATATGCAGAGAAGTTCCCAGGAGAGGGAAGGCTGCAAAGGCAGACACCACATCTTATCCTCCCCGACCCCTCCCAGTCCTGTGCCCAGGGTACTGGTTGATGGCCAGTAGAAGGCATATGTTGACCAAATTAACTATCTTGCAAGACACCTGTTGTGCCCATATTCATTTTCTTGGCTATGGCACAAAATGAAAGGTATAGTTGTTTAGTTTACCTAGCCAGCTCAATTTCCCAGCTCAATTGGAAAAGAGTATCTTTCCAACTGATGGAGGATGGGGTTTATCTTTCAAGAGGATAGTGGCTGTAATACTATCACTGGTAGCTGGAGCAGTTAACATTTATTAAAACTTTATTAAAACCTGCACCTGTTGGCTCGTGCCTAGATACTCAGAGGCTGAGATCTGAGGATCATGATTTGAAGCCAGCCCTGGAGGGAAAGTCAGTGTGACTCTTATCTCCCATAAGAAAACCTTATCAAGCTGAGGTGCTGGCCTAACATCGCAGCTACTTGGGAGGGAGAAACAGGAGGATCACAACTCCAAGGCATGCCAGATCAAAAAAAAAAAAAAAGTAAGACTGTTATCTCAAAAGAATGGCTGACTAATGTAGTACATGCTTATAATCTATTTATAATCTCAGTTATTCAATACACAAAGTTAGGAGGATTAAAGCCCAGTGCCAGCACCGGCAAAAAAAAAATAGAGAGAGACTCTGACAAGATAAATACTAAAAAGCAAAAGGGCTTAGGTGTGGCCTAAAAGGTAGAGCTCTTATCCAGTAAGTTTGACACCTTGATTTCACAAAAACAAAAAAACAAAGCAAAGGCTACTATTAATATGCTGGTCACTGTGTCATTTGTGTTAGGTGAATTAACTGATTTACTTAATGAGTCCTTCTTCATTTCTTTAAGGAAACTGAGACACAGATGAATTGATTGTTCTAACTTACACAGTAATGGCAGAGCCTCTGAGAGTCTCAGCTTTTTGTGACCGCCCTCACCCAAGAATGGCCACTCTGTAATTTTAGAAGTTTAAGCGAAGGAATATTAGACATCATTTGTAGAAGTTTCTCAGATAGAAGTCATCCATAAGTCCCAATTGCCAAAACTTTAAAATACCACTTGTACTTCTAAAAGCACAATATATCCCTGAATATTGTGTGCCAGTTAATAAAGGTATAAAAGATATACCTTAATGTTAGTGGTAAAGGGACTTATACTGTTTTGAAGAGATTAGATTTCTCACATGAAATAAGCAAAGAGCAAGACAATATATATATATATATATATATATATATATATAT
>NW_012281580.1:0-1964 GCF_000151885.1 Dipodomys ordii
AGGAGGCTACAATGCTTGATAAGAAATGTACTCATTATCTTGCCCATGTAATTGTAACCCCTCTGTACAGTATTTTCACAATAAAAAAAAAGACTAAAAAAATCATGTGGGAACATCAAATCACCTACTACTATATTTTATAATCTATTTAATTAAGAGATAAGCCTTAATAAAACATGGTTAGCATGAATAAGATTTAGATATGATCCTGTGGTCATGTTGTTCTGAATACTGTTTGGATTAAAACATCAATAAACATAATCTTTCTTAATATGATGAGATGTTTTCCATTATATGAAGAAGTACCTTGAACATGATAGATTAGATTTTTTTTTAAATGGCAATTGAAAAAGTCTATTTATTGTACATGTTTAAGACTTTCCAAACACTCTGGCTTTGGGAATACATAGACACTAACCTTTATTCAATTCTCCATTTGACTTTACAAGCACATGTTTTGCTTTGTTCTCTCCTAGGGTTTAGGTTTTCAGACACAATGAGATTCATATAATCTGATTATGGTGTCAAAAACTCTCCTTTTGTTTAGTTTGTTTTTTGAAGGAAGGCATTGAGAGTCATTAATTACAGCATTGCTAAGGAAGAAAGAGGGATGCATACTTACCACTTGGTATATTGTTTTGTTATATTGTTTTCAGCATTTGCTTGTTTTTATTCTAGTCCTGGGCTCAAACTCAAGAACTAGGTACTATCCCTGAGCTGTTTTGCTCAAGGCTAGTGCTCTGCCAGTTAGGCCACAGCACCACTTTCAATTTTTTGGGTGATTAATTGGAGATTAGTCTCCCAGACTTTCCTGCTTCAGCTGGCTTCAAACCTTGATTCTCATATTTCAACCTCCTGATTACACAGGCACCTGGCTATCTTGTAGTATTTCCATGTTTCAGTAAACTTGCCTTCCTAAGCCATTTTTCAAGAAGGAAGTTAATTTTTTTCCTAAATATTTCCAAGTCTATTGCTCACTATAACCAGGGAAGTTGGACAAAATACACAATAACACTGAACTTCAGTTTCTTTTTCTGTCAAAAGACAATAATTATCCTTGCCTTGACTAATTCACAGGATCATTCTAAGGCTTATGTGGGATAGCAGATGTCTAAGTTCTTCATAAATTGTTAAGCCCTATACAGACATCAAATATTATTATTGTGAAAACTGACACCCAAAAGTGGTTTTTCTTTTCTACAGCATTAATATAATGAGGCCAGGAGCCACACATTTCATTCTCTGAAGCAACATTTGATTGTGGTTTAGAAAGTAAGCTCTTTCTAAAGTACTTCATCAAATTCTACTGCCTTATATAGACCATGAGAATTGAAAATTTAATTTTATGTATTTCTTCTTACTGATGAGATGAACCCCATTTCATCTTCTAAAGGAAAAATAGATTTCTTTTCCATTAAGCAGCATATTTCTCATAATTCTATATCCAAGCTCATGGAAGTTTTTATAAAGGTCAGACAGTATATATGTGTCTTCTAAAATTTCTTATAACATAATTTTAAGAACTGAAAAATGATAATTAAACCCTTGGAGTTTTCATTTGCTCTAATTTTTTTTCTTTATTTTTTAACTTCTAAAGGTCATAAAATTTCTGTAACCTTAATCTGGAACTCTGTTGAAGATTCTCTTATTGCCTAAGGTATATGAAAGGCAATTTTCAATGATGAGACTTTCAGGGTCCACTGCAGATGTATATGTTAACATAATATTGTAAATGTATATGTTAATATATATGTTAAGACATACATATATAAGACATATATATATATATAAGATATATATGTTAACATATACATCTATATAAACATATAATTTAGAGTTGAATTATACATATGAAAGTAAATATTTATCTCTTTGACTCAGTCTTTCTTAATAAGAAACAGCCCAGTTACCCTTCAATGGATGAATGGATCAATAAAATCTCTCTCTCTCTCTCTCTCTCTCTC
>NW_012281581.1:0-2110 GCF_000151885.1 Dipodomys ordii
CCAGGCCCAGAGTTTAGGCCCCACGACTGGACCCCAAAAAAAAAAAAATGCAGTCAGGGATGATGTGCTGAAAGTTAATTTTGAGTCTTCTGGAGAAAATAATAAAAGAACTGTCATCAATACAGGGAGTGAAAGTGGTCTTTGGCCTTGGATTTGTTGAGTGATTATTGAAAGGGTCTGAGGTACTACAAGCTATATAAACCCCAGATCATTAAGAAAAGCTTCCTGGCTACCACTGCGCCACCAGGAAAACACGCGCTGTGTGTCGTCAGAGCTGACACACGCGAATGGTAAACAGTTGCTAGGTTCTCAAAAAGTTGTTGTTTGCATACACTTCACTGCTCAGACAGGACTGCCGTGGGGATCAGACCAGGTGCCTAATAAATGTCTGCTTGATGAGTATTCCGTAGAAAGACCGAGAAGGGCCATGACACAAAAGTTCTAAGCACTCTCAGACTCATCTTCCACCTCAAAAAAGGAAAGTTCCTTTCCCATCTGCATGGCGTTTCTAAGGGATGGAAAAATTCACACCGGGATCCTATTCATCAATGCACAGACTAGGAAAACCATTCATCAGCACATGACTGATTCAATAGAGGCTTCTGGATGGACAAATTAAAGAATTGGGGTGGGGTGGGGGGGAGCAGAGAGAAAAAAAAACTGTCCCCAAGCAAGGAGAAGTCCCGTTTGACACAGCCCTCTACCTTCACATGCTTAAAATCGGCATTACTATGACTATTACAGTCACTTTAACAAAAAGCCCCAGATCGGGGAGGGAAGGGCCCTGAAAAAGAGGTTCTCGCCCAAGTTTGGGGGTCCTGGGGGCGGTGCGATCAGCCATCACGGTCTGCAGAGAAAGGCAAGTCCACAGCCAGGGCTGGAAGCCACTCTCTCAACTCACCTTCCCTCCTGGACGTGGCCCGGGCGGCAGGCAGAAGGAGCGAGACGCAGAGGCAGCAGCTGAGCCACAGGGCAGGCATGGCCCGGCCTCGGGTGCCAGGCCAACGCGCGGGGTCGCCGGGCCGGGCCGGGCTGGGAGTCGTCTGGTCTGCGCTGGGCTGTGCCTTCCTTCTCCCCGATCAGGTGGTTTTATCGACTCCCCTACCTGACTCAGTCCTGACAGGAAGAGAGCCTGTGTTTCGGGGCGTGACTCACCTGTGAACAAGGAGGACCCAGCCCTGGGAGGCAGACAAACACACAGCACACCCCAGCTGTGCGCGCGCCGCCCCGCCGCCCCCCTCCACGCCAGGAGGGCGCACAGCCCACCTGGCCTGCGCTGAGCCGAGGGTGGGGCCCCAAAGCCCAGGCCCAGGGCTCCTTCCCCTGGAATGTGCCAACAGATCCCCCACAGCCCGTCTCTCCTGGGGTGGTCCCGGGCAGAGTTCACAGAGGTGGGGAGCAGCCCGCCCCTTCCTCACACTGGAGGCCCCAGGCTCAAGTGCTCAGACGCAGAAAGAAGTCCGGATTCCTCCCCGCCTCTGTTCTCAAACACACCACACCGAGGGCGCCCACAAGATCCGCCCACCGAGGGTCCAGCTCCCTCTGAAACACTGCAGCCTTGCCTTCCCCAGCGCACCCAACTCCTCCAGCACCCCACGCCCCACACACCCCGTCCCCTCACTATGGCCTGGCAGGACCAAAGGTTCTCCTCTGGGGGCCCCTAATTCCTCAGTCCCTGGCCCCAGCAAAAGGCACTGAGGTCCAGGCCAGCCTCCCCTAGGGTAAGTACCACTCCATCCTAACCAATGCAGCTGACAGAGATAGTCGATCCCATTCCGCATGGCTTTAACCTCTCCCAGGAAATGGCTCCTGCCACTCCATGATCCCACGGGACTGTGCTAACTGAAGTAATATCCAGAAAATGACAAATCTTGGTATGTCCTCCACTGTCCCTTCCAACGAAGCCAGTGGCAATAACTGAGAGGTAGCTATCAATCAAAGAGAGAGCTTTGGTTCCTGCTAGAGATCAAATAGTGAGAAATATTTTGGAGGGGGGGAAGGGGTCCGGTGGTGGGGCCTGAACTCTGGGCCTGGGCGCTGTCCCTCAGCTCTTCAGCTCAAGGCTAGCGCTCTACCACTTGAGCCACAGCGCCACTTCTGGCTTTTTTCT
>NW_012281582.1:0-2634 GCF_000151885.1 Dipodomys ordii
ACATTTTCTTGATCCATTCATCTACTGAGGGGCATCTGGGTTGGTTCCATATCTTAGTTACAGTGAATAATGCTGCAATAAACATAGTTGTGCTGGTAACCTTAGTATGGCCTTGTTTGTGATCTTTTTTTGTTATTGGCAGTACCAGGGTTTGAATTCAGGGCCTAGTGCTACTCAGTTTGCTTACTTAGTTGGTGCCCTACTATTTGATCCAGGCCTCTAATTCAGCTTTTTGCTGGTTATTCTGGAGGTGGAGTCTTGTGGACTTTTCTGCTTGGGCTGGCCTCAGTGTGTGATATTCTGGATCCCAGTCTCCTGAGTAGCAAGGAGAGGCATGAACCACTGGTAGCCAGCTTTCTTTCTCTTAATATTTAAAATAAAATCAGGATCAGATGCTTAGTTATGAGTAAAAGGAGTATTTTAAATATAGAAAACTTCGTAAGTAGTATGCAATGGTCTATTTATTAGAGTGGCAGTGAAGACTATGGAAGGCTAACAGAAAACGGGGAAAGTACAGGAAAAGAAAGAAAGAACCATGCAAGCATGCAAGACACATTGAGAGATCACGTGAGAGACAGACATGATGTGAAATGCAGAGTCAAAAAGATAAGGAGCAGCTCAGCAAATGACATCAGGAGACGGTGGAGAATTCCCAGAGTGGGTTTCAGGAATTAAAAACCTGTTTCAGAGTTTTGTAATAAAAATTAGATGTGTAATTGAATTTGTAAAGCTTTTCAACCATTCTCCATCATGCCTTACTGTTTAGAACAATGTACAAAGTTATTCCTTGGGAAAGCAGATCAGAGAACACCATTAAACTCATTTTATAGATGGAAAATTAAAAAGAAAAACAACCTAGAACACAATAAATTTCCTGGCTAGTTAAGGTCTCTGAAGCATCTAAGTTTATTTTTTAAGTATGATAATACTTGCAAATTTTAAAACTGAGTTCCCGTGATATAGGGAAAAAGAAAAATGAAAAACAAACTAAAATCAAAGACTTTCTTCAATTATTAAATACACATGGTGGCATCTTTACATATCTTCCAGCTAAAATAATTCTGGGTTTTTACTCTGTGTCCCGAATAGTTAAAAGTCTCTCTGACATTGTCATGAAATCAATACTACACTTTTCTTTTGATCCTGCCATCTCGCTTTTGAAGCCCAACATGGCAAAGAGAGAACCTAAATATCCATGTAATCAAAATAGCTATGGCTATTTAAAAATAATTGCTTCCCAGGGATATCTGATTCAGTAATTATCTGCATTACGTTTTAGATCAGATATTTGCTCCTTGGGTAGAGTGGGTGTTTGATATTTTAGAAGCATGGATGTTGAGATCGCTCAACAAAAACATGGTCTGATAGGGTTACATAGAAACACACAGAGGCTCACAGGAGCCCCTCAATTCCCTCGGCCACAATGGCCATGGTGCCTTGTGAAAGTCCTTTTGTATTACCCATCGTCACTCAGGACTGAATGATGTATACTCAGCATCAGAAGTATAGATTAATTAATTAAAATGAAAAAAAATAAACCTGAATACATTCTTCAGGCTGTAAATTGTTGTGGTTTTCTAAATTCAATTGCACTGCTATGTAGGCACTTTACCACTTGAGCCATGACACCTTCCCCCAACCCTGTCTGCTTTTGTATTTTATTTTCCGTTATGCTCATCAAATATCCAATACCCAATTCCAAATTCCTCTGTCCGCTGTCTATCTATCTACATGCACTTATTCATTTCTCTATTCACCTCTCCATTTTGGGTAAATTAATGATGTACTCTGAAGTTTTGATTCCTCTTTCTCTAAGATGGATATAATAACATCCCTTGCTATACATTTGGCCAATAACTGCCATACAGAAGTCAGGGGTTCACTCTAAGTGTATTTCCTTAGTTTGCTTGTAACTGTACTTTTTTCAATGCACTATAGATAGAAAAGGGACAACAGATTAAAACTATTTTTGGTTCCTTTACTAACCAGATGCAACAGATATTTACAATAATGTTAGATTGGATAGAGATATTTATGGCTTGAAAGATGCTTCGACATTGCTGTGGAACTGCCATTACTACCACCCCAAGTTTCCCTTATTGCCATCGTCCTTTCATTTCAGTCCTCGCTCCAGGTGAGAACAGGATCTAGACTTTGTCAACTTCCGCATGCTATTCCCCCTATGTGAACAGTTCATTTGGAGAAAAGCATGTGATCCATCTTGGTTAAAAAGGCTTATTCCTAAGGCTTAGCTTAGAATTATTGGGAATGAGAACTCTTTTTCTTGTTAGGGTAACAAATACACTGGAAGGTGGCTCTGAACCAGCTTTTGGACTTTATGGGACTTTGGAAGGATCTATTAGCAGAGTAAGCCAACACAGACAATGGCAGTTAGGGAGCAAAAAAACAAACTATTTGGATCCAGCCCTGCCTGCCTGAAATTTCAGCTTTCTTGTACTTGTCAATTCCTTGAATCATGTCCAATGCCTCGAGTCAACCAGTACCATTTAATTGAAACCCGTGTTATAAAAACTGCCAAATCTGGGGCTGGGAAGGTGGCTCAGTGGTAGAGTGCTTGCCTTGCATGCATGAGGCCCTGGGTTCGATTCCTCAGCACCACATAAGCAAAAAGAA
>NW_012281583.1:0-1938 GCF_000151885.1 Dipodomys ordii
AACCGGAAGTGGCGTTGTAGCTCAAGTGGTAGAGCACTCGCCTTGAGCTGAAGAGCTGAGGGACAGCTCCCAGGCCCAGAGTTCAAGCCCCATGGCCGACAAAAAAAAGGGGGAGATTTTTTTTTTTTTTGGTCAGTCCTGGGGCTTGAAGTCAGGGCCTGGGCACTGTCCCTGACTCTATCACTCGAGCCACAGTGCCACTTCTGGCTTTATCTGTTTATGTGGTGCTGAGGAATCTAACCCAGTGCTTCATGTATGCTAGGCAAGTTTTATTTTGTCCTCAGATTTTAAGTTTAACATGTTTATTTGCCTAAAAGAGTATAGGGCTTAAAATATGCCCTTTAGAATTTTCTTTTTTCTTTTGTGGTACAGATTTGCTGTGTGACCCAGGCTGACCTGGAATCTTGTTTTGAGTGCTCGTATTAACAGCTATAACTCTCATTCTTTTATTTTGAGACATTTCAAATAAATGTAGACAGAATAGTATAATTAGCCTGTAAATGGGCATTTCCCAGCTTTAGTAATTAGCTCATAGTTAATTTTCTCATCCATATGTATACACACATGCATTCATATTTATCTTTAAGTAGTTGTACAAAGAGTTGCCATTCAACAAAACAGTTTGTGAACACAATACATATTGACCATTGTCACTCCTTTGATCTTTTTAGAAGTTTTGGTCTTAAGTAGACACTAATTTTTGCTTTGTTTTTTGTGCCAGTTCTGAGGTTTGAATTTGGCTTCGCATTCTCAATTTTTTTTTTTCTCAAGGCTGGCACTCTGCACTTGAGCCCATAACTCCACTTCCAGCTTTTTGCTGGCTAATTGGAGATGACAGTCTCACATACTTTGTTGCTTGTGCTGACTTTGAACCTCAATCCTTAGATCTCAGCATCCTGAGTAGCTAGGATTATAGGTTTCAGCCAACAACAACAACCAGCAGCCATTTTAATTGTTTCTCTTAATTTTTAAGTGAAGTTTGAGTTAGGAAAAATATGTGAAGAAAAACATTTCTAGGTATTATTTACCTCTATAAATGAAGACCTTAATGCAATGGCAAGTTGACTGGTTCATATGGGCAGTAAATGTAAGTGTAGATTGTAGGATGATCTCTGTTTTCTGGATGCTGTGTTCACATTGAAGAAAACAATATGAAATTGATCATGTAGAATTTTCAGTTTTAGTCAGGTAGTATAACCAAACAATTTCCTAGAACACATGACTGGTATTGGCTTGAACTCAAGGCAGGTGTCCTACCACTTGTACCTCACCTACACTTTCAGTATTTTGCTGGTTAATTGGGTATACAAATGTCATGAAGGCCGGGCGCCGGTGGCTTTGCGCCTGCAATCCTAGCTACTCAGGAGGCTGAGATCTGAAGGTCATGGTTCAAAGCCAGCCCAGGCAGGAAAATCCATGAGACTCTTATCTCCAATAAACCACTAGAAAACCAGAAGTGGTGCTGTGGCTCAAGCGGTAGAGGGCAGGGAGAGCACCCAAGCCCAGAGTTCAAGCTCCATGACCGACCAAAAAAAAAAATCTCATGGACTTTTTTTTTTTTGCCAGTCCTGGGTCATGAACTCAGAATGTGGGCACTGTCCCTGAGCTTCTTTTGCTCAAGGCTAGCACTCTACCACTTGAGCCACAGTGCCACTTTGTGCCTTTTCTGTTTATGTGGTACTGAGGAATCAAACCCAGGGCTTCATACATACTAGGCAAGCACTGTACCACTAAGTCACATGCCCAGCCCTCTCACAGACTTTTCTAAATGAGTTTGCTTTGAACCCTGATTCTCAGATCCCCGCCCCTGATTAGTTAGGTTTACAGGCATGAGCCACCTGTGCCTCGTTCTTACTTTTTTTTTTGGTCCGGTCGTGGGCCCTGAACTCTGGGCCTGGGCACTGTCCCTCAGCTCTTCAGCTCAAGGCTAGCGCTCTA
>NW_012281584.1:0-1703 GCF_000151885.1 Dipodomys ordii
GGGCTGGCTTTGAACCGCGATTCTCAGATCTCAGCCTCCTGAGTATCTAGGATTACAGGCGTGAGCCACCAGCACCCGGCTATAAACAGAATCTTACACTGTGTACTCTTCTGTTGTGTGTCTTTCAACTGTTTTTCACTTGAAATATTGTATATTTCTATAGTTTGTTCTTGCTGTTACTGTAATAATATTCCATTGTGTGAATGGTTATACCAATGGGTAAACCATGAAATCAGTGGTTAGACTAGTGGGCAAACCATTGCTTAGAATGTAGGTTGTTTCCTATAAGTATTAACGTATAAGCTATTTTATATGTATGGATTTCATTTTGTCCGGTAAATTCCTGGAATGGAATGTATGTAGGTATACATTTAGCATTTTCAGAACTTAACATAAAGTGATTATGACATTTTACATCCCCATCAGTGGTTTGAATTCCAATTCTTCTTCTTCCTTAACACATGGAATGATAAGATGTTTTTATTTTAATCATTTTAGTGGGTATATAGTGCCTAAGTATGATTTTAATTTATTTCACTAGTGAGTAAGGAGATGCATCTATATATATATATTTTTTGAGGCAGGTTTCACAATACTTCTGCCCTCAGTCTCCCAAATGCTAGAATAACAGGTATGTGCCACCACACCCAGCATGACTAAAGATCTTGAACATCATTATATGTGCTGCTTTTCTGTTTGTTTTTTTTTTATTTTTTTTATTTTCATCACTGGAACTTGAATTTAGGCCTTTTTGGCAGTGCTGGGGCTTAAAGTCAGGATTTTGCATTTGAGCCCCACCTCCTGTACTGTTTGTGTTGTTGTTGGTGTGTGTCTGTGTGTCTGTGTGTGTGTGTGTGTGAGAGAGAGAGAGAGAGAGAAAGAAGTGTGTGTGTGTGCGAGAGAGAGATTGTGTGTGTGTGTGAGAGAGAGAGAGACAGAGAGAGAGAGAGAGAGAGAGAGAGAGAGAGAACAAATTTGGCTGGGCACTGTCCCTGAGCTTTTTTTGTTCAAAGCTAGCTGTAATACTTTAGCCACAACTCTACCTTGGGCTTTTTGGTGGTTAATTGGAGAGAAGAGTCTCATGGACTTTCCTGCCCCAGCTAGCTTCAGACTGCAATCTTCAGGTCTTACCAGGGCCCTGCCATTTTGGTTATTTTTGAAGTAAGGTTTGCTTTATTCCTCAGGTTAACCTAGACTGTGATTCTCCTATTTGTGTTCACTCACATTCCTCAGGTTAACCTAGACTGTGATTCTCCTATTTGTGTTCACTCAGTAGCAGGGATGGCAGGCATGTACAACCAGACCCAGCTATTAGAAGATGGAATCTCTCAAACCTTTTTTTTTTTTTTTGTCCTGTTTTCCCTTAATCACAGTTTCTCAATCCTCACCTCCCAAATGCAGCCAAGTTTTTGAGATAGAGTTTTGTTAACGTTTTTGCCTAGGCTGACCTCAAACTCCATCTTTCATCCCTGCCTCTTTGTGACTAAAGTGTACAACTGTCTGGCCCTTATGTGCTATTCATGTTGCCTTTACTTAGATGTTTATTCAAATCTTTTCTTTATTTTAAACTGGCTCTTTACCACTTGAGCAATACCTTAAAAATTTAAATTTGAGTTTTCTTAGTTGTAACCTTTATTTGCATATTCTGGATGTAAGTCCTGGTTCAGATAACTGTTTTATAAATATTATTTCTAGTCTGTGGA
>NW_012281585.1:0-1894 GCF_000151885.1 Dipodomys ordii
CTCAGTGGTAGAGCGCTTGCCTTGCATGCATGAGGCCCTGGGTTTGATTCCTCAGCACCACATAAGCAAAAAGAAAAAAAAAAGCCAGAAGTGGGGCTGTGGCTCAAGTGGTAGAGTGCTAGCCTTGAGCTGAAGAGCTGAGGGACAGCACCTAGGCCCAGAGTTAGGCCCCATGACCTGACACCCCCACCCCCCAAAAAAAGAATAGCTGTTAGGTTTTAGGCTACTTCATCTATTTCTTCCTTGTTGGAATCAGGTGTAAAAGCCTAACCAGAATTATGGTCTGAAGGACAGCCTGCATCTCTGGAGCTACTTTACATGACTTCACAGACGTGAGTTGTCTATTCTCTGCTATTCATGAAGTCCTATGGCCCCAAGGCCTATAGCTATTATAGTATGTGAGTGATTTTTTGGCAGCTCTGTGCCTTGGCTTTTTGCCTATGGCCAGCATCAGTAATTCATCAAGGTATCCATCCTCATGATCTGCATTCTTCCTTCTCAACCCTACATCTACTACCAGGTGATCAGAGTTGGCACTTGATTTTTTTTACAGTATTCTTAAGTTCTTGTTATTGTCACTCAATAATAAATCCCATCAAATTAATCAGATTATACACATTCAAAATATATGTAAATATTATAAATATGTCAAGGAGGGCTGGGAAGGTGGCTCAGTGGTAGAGTGCTTGCCTTGCATGCATGAGGCCCTGTTTGATTCCTCAGCACCACATAAGCAAATAAAGAAAAAAGCCGGAAGTGGTGCTGTGGTTCAAGTGGTAGAGTGCTAGCCTTGAGCTGAAGAGCTGAGGGACAGTGCCCACACCCAGAGTTCAGGCCCCATGACCGGACCCTCCCCACAAAAAATAGATATGTCAAGGAAACAATAGTGTAGAGTAGGCAAACAATACAGGTAGGTTGATTCTTTAAATCGGATGTATAGTTTGTAGCCATTGGATGGACTATTCTGTAGCTAAATCCATTTAATTGTTATGTTATTTTATTCTGAAGTTTCTTTGCTGATTTTTGTCTGTGATCTAACTATTGGTAAAAGCAAGTATTAAAGACACCCATTCTTTTATGTTGAGATCTATCTGTGCTTTTATGTCCAGAAGTACTTGCTTTATGAAATTGAGCATGCTGATATTTAGTGGATATAGGTTTATAATTGTTATATCCTCCTGGTATATTGTTCCTTTTGTCAGAGTGAAGTGATCTTCTTTGTCTTTTCTGATTAACTTTAGGTTGAATCCTGTTTTTCAGATATAAGTTAAACTATTCCTGAGTGGATATAGGCTCCATTCTATTGGAATGTCTTTTCCCACTTTTTCACTTGATGTCTCAGTTTATCTTTTCACAAATATGTGTATCTTGTAGCTTACATATTGTTTGGTGTTGCTTTTTAGTCCAATTTACCAGACTATATCTTTTCATGGGACAATTAAGGCCATTAACATACAGCATCATTATTAAAAAGTATTCAATAATTTCTGTCATTTCTTTTTTCTGTGTTTGATTCTTCTTTGCTCCTCAGTTTATTTGCTTGCCTGTATTTTCATGGTTGTGTTTGTTTTTTCCTTATGTGTTTAAGATTCTTTTAATCTGCAATAGAACTTTCTAAGTGGTCATTAATTGCTTTAACTTTTTTGTTCATCATGGAAGGTTAGAACCTAAGTCATCAGTTAATTTCTTTCAAGGCTTGAAATATATAACTCAATGTTATCCTTGCCTATAAAGTTTATTTATTTATTTATTATTTATTTATTTATTATTGTGAAAATACTGTACAGAGGGGTTTCAATTATATGGGCAAGATAATGAGTACATTTCTTATCAAGCATTGTTGCCTCCTCCTTTGTTTCCCCTTCCCATCCCTTCCCATCCTTCCCCCGCCCCC
>NW_012281586.1:0-1261 GCF_000151885.1 Dipodomys ordii
GTCTCTCCTGCCCGGGCTGGCTTTGAACCGCGATCCTCAGATCTCAGCCTCCTGAGTAGCTAGGATTACAGGCGTGAGCCACCAGCGCCCGGCGGTTTTTAATTTTTAAAAAATATTTTTTTCTTCTTTCTTGTGGGTCATGGGGCTTGAACTCTGGACCTGGGCACTGTCCCTCAGCTCTTCAGCTCAAGGCTAGCACTTTACCACTTGAGCCACAGTGTCACTTCCGGTTTTCTGGTGGTTTATTGGAACCCGGGCTGGCTTTGGACTGTGATCCTCAGATCTCAGCCTCCTGAGTAGCTAGGATTACAAGTGTGAGCTACCAACACCTGGCTTTCCCAGGTTTTTAGGAGGCACTTTACAAAATTTAGGATGAGTTAAATGAAATTTCGAATTATTGTGAACTTAAGTTCCCATACAATTTGAATTATTATGTATTTTATCACTTTACCTTGTACTTGTATGTGCATAGTATTTATTTGTTATAATATATATTCTTAACCTTATTAACATTTTATAAAAGAATAATAGTTCTCATTTGCTAGATAAAAAAATTATAGCTGAATTTATAAATGTGTCAGAGACAAGAAGACAGCAGGTCCACATAACTGAGACAATTCATTATGTGTTTTTATTATGTCATGTAGTAAAAGGTAATACATATGAAAAAGCATCATGATTTTTTATATATATATAGATAGATACATGTATCTATCTATCTATCTATCTATCTATCTATCTATCTATCTATCTATATTTTTTTTTGGTTGTGTGGCTTGAACTCGGCCTGGGTGTTGTCCCTCAGCTCTTCAGCTCAAGCACTCTACCACTTGAGCTACAGCGCCACTTCCAGTTTTCTAGTGGCTTATTGGAGAGAAGAGTCACATGGACTTTCCTGCCTGGGCTGGCTTCAAATCTCAGATCTCAGCCTCCTGAGTAGCTAGGATTACAGGCGTGAGCTACTGGCGCCTGGCTAGCATCATGATTCTGAAATTGTAGTTGCTTCATAGATATATCCATAGAATGAGTCTGAAATTTGATGGGCTGGACACAATGACTCATGCCTATAATCCCATGTACTGGGTAAAGACCACAGTTCAAGGCCCACCCAGGCAAAAAGGTATCACAATCCCATCTACCTTAGTATGCACTCATGATAGTGTATACCTGGCATCCCAGCTACTTGGGAGACCATATGTAAAGGAGTGGAGGTCTGAGGTTAGCTCTGAGCAAAAACATGAGAACCTACGGGGGGGGGGGG
>NW_012281587.1:0-1190 GCF_000151885.1 Dipodomys ordii
CCTGAACTCTGGGCCTGGGCGCTGTCCCTCAGTTCTTCAGCTCAAGGCTAGCACTCTACCACTTGAGCCACAGCGCCACTTCCGGCTTTTTCTGCTTATGTGGTGCTGCGGAATCAAACTCAGGGCCTCATGCAGGCAAGGCAATCACTGAGCCACCTTCCCAGGACAGGTCTGGAGCTTTTACAGATAACCTATTAGTTGGAGTTTCATATTTTCCTTTCTTGTCTATTTCTGGGATCTCAAATGCAAGAAAATACATCTCAAGATTTCACTCCCATTTCCTTTGGCACTCCAAGTGTTTTACACACACACACACACACACACACACACACTTGCGCACACATCCACACATACCACACCTTAACCTTAGTGACAAAAGTCTAGATAAATATGATATTTTCTGCAGACCTCAAGGATGCCAGGTGTTCTTTATCTCTGAAGGGAGCATGAGCTGGCTTTGAACCATGGTCCTCAGATTTCAGACTCCTGAGTAGCTAGGATTATAGGCATGAGCCGCCAACACCCAGCTCCCAGTATGTTTTCTAAAGTAGGTGCTTGCTCACATATGATATAATGCTAAACAGCAGTTTTAGCCCAGGAGCTTTGTGGTTGTGTGGTGGAGACAGAACTTAGAGTTGGGCTGGGAATGGCTTAGTAGTAGAGTGCTTGCCAAGCATGCATGAAGCCTTGGGTTTGATTCCACAGAAAAAGCCAGTGCAGCACCCAATGCCATGCACTTTCTCAGTGTTCCTCTGCTGCAAATGGGTTCCCCAAGCTCAGGCTACATGCCCAGAGTGTCTGCACTGACTATCTGGGCTGGTATCATGTCATGCAAGTCACTCTGGCACAGGGCCACCTCCTGGGCATCCAGGGCAGGCAGGAAACTCTAGAGGAAGTCCGATCCCTTCACTACTGGATTCAACTATCTCACCCAGTATCTTTTTATTGTATAGATATATTATTGTTTCTCTTCTTTTCACTCACATAAACCAAAGAGGCCCCAAAAGTTCCAGATAACTCTAGGTCAAATAAATATGGCAGCAGTTCATCTCAAGTAAGCCATAGAATTGTGTAGGAAATACTCCCCACAGAGCAGCCAAGAATCTCAGACATGTAGGGAAATTCCCAATCTTGTTTTTTTCCTTTATTTTTTTCTATTTCTCTGATGAAAGTTTTTTAAAGTTTTTTTT
>NW_012281588.1:0-1392 GCF_000151885.1 Dipodomys ordii
TTACCACATTGCTCCCCGTTGTGCCCAGGGTTCTGCAGGCCTTAGGAGTGTCCTTGGCTGGCCTTACATAGGCCATTTTTGTCTTGACAGCTGGTTGTTTCTGTGCATGTATTGTCCAGACTGCACACCAGCTCCTATCACATAGATCTGACACTTGCAGAGATCTATTAAGGTGGAGACGGGAGGCTGAACCTATGTCAACAAATCCATTCCTCTAAGCAAGAGGCACAGGGGCTTGTGGGTTGTCTCTGCAGCACCAGGGACCTTGTGCAAAGGGCACTCTGGGAGCACATGGGAGGTGCTCATCCACGCCAACTCAATTCTTCCTAAGGAGTGAGGGTTCTGGTTTTTTGTTTTTCTTTTTTCGGCAGTATTAGAGTTTGAACTCAGGACCTTGTGCTGGCTAGACAGGTACTCTACCACTTGGGCCACACTTCCAGAGAGGGGTCTATTGTCTAACTCTGAGGCCAGATGAGGAATGAGGCTTGTACCCCACTTTACATCCTATAGGCCCTCAGTATATATATATGTATTTTTTCTATTGCCTGTCTGTGTGGCTAGTTGACAGGTAATGGGAAGCCTGCCACCTGCCTGACAAATGACAGCCCTGCCCCCTGCTGACCAGGAGCACCATAAGAATAGCTTCAGTGAGCCATCTCTGAGGCCACCTGTGGCCTTCTTTCATTCCTTTTTCTTTTCCTGCAGAGGTGGGGCCCCAGCCAAGAAGCAGTCCACAACAAGGACACAATGAGCATGAGAAAGGCAGAAATATTGGATCCACTTGTGACCTCAAGCAGATGCCACAGAACAAACACCTCCAAGGATATGCTCTTATCTCTGAGAGTGCATCAAACTGCACAACCACACTGCAAGGGTAGAGTTGGCCCCACTTACAGATGAGTCAACTGAGACTCAGAAGTAAATGACAGTCCCTGAGAGGTACAGCTGGATCACTTCAATACAATTTCCCTTCTCTCTCTCTACCTTTCCCAACAAAGCTGACTATAAATGATATGTTAATGCATGTTAAAACATGTAAATGAGCACCAAGCCTCCATTCCTTCCAGGAGGAGTTCTTAAGAAGAATGACATAGTTCCTGCATTGTCTGCCTTGTCCTTGTTCCTCAAGTTCCACAAGACAAAACTCCTGCTTGACTTCCACCCTAAAGGTCACGCTTGTAACCTACAGCGGTCTTAGTGACAACCTTAATATCTTCCTCCTTTCCTGCAGGTTGCTGGCTTCATCCATCTCTTTTTCTTTCTTTCCTTCCTTCCTTCCTTTCCTTCTTTCTTTTTTTTTTTGCGGGTCTGGTCGTGGGCCTGAACTCTGGGCCTGGGCGCTGTCCCTCAGCTCTTCAGCTCAAGGCTAGCACTCTACCACTTGAGCCACAG
>NW_012281589.1:0-2207 GCF_000151885.1 Dipodomys ordii
CAGAAAACCGGAAGTGGCGCTGTAGCTCAAGTGGTAGAGTGCTCGCCTTGAGCTGAAGAGCTGAGGGACAGCACTCAGGCCCAGAGTTCAAGCCCCACGACCGACCAAAAACAAACAAACAAACAAAAAAAAAAAACAAGAAAGTTGTTCTAGAAATTTTCATTCAAACTATAAGGACTAAGCAGTAGTAGCACAGTTGGCATTAACATTGTGACATCAATAAATGGTACATGAAAAAGAAATGCTGATCATAAATCATATCAAAATAAGAATTAATTTTAATTAACTTTAATGCAGTTGATCAATTTGTCACAGTTTAACCCAGAAGCTTTCAAAATTGACAATTAGAAATATTGTGAAAAATGAGGAATGATGACTTTAAAGAAAGTTATTTCACTAGGTAAAGGTAAATGTATTAGGATGCTATTGTTCATGTTTTCTTTCCAAAATACTTTATGTCAAGAATATTTTTTGAAGTTTAAAAAAAATTGACTATCCTATAAAGCTTACTTGTTCCGTGGTAGCATCATTTAACCAGAAAATACAAATCTTCTGAAATCTTTAATCTTGTAACATCCAGCCTGACTTAAGCCTTGACTTTCCTAAATCCAAACATGCTGCAAAGATTGAGTCAGCTGTATTGTGCCATGGCCCATGGCCACATTGTGATTCTGGGAGCACATAGTTGGCAAGACCACCAAGCAGTCTCTCCAAGAGAACTCTAGCCAGGATCTTGCCAGCAGTAAGCAATAAGATGTCTTGATAGTTTGCCTCAGTGAGTTCTACTGCTTTGAGTAATAAAAATAACCAAGCCCTTTAGAACAAAGATTTATTAGTAACACAAATGTATAACTAAAACATTTAGATACAAATTTTTTGCATTGAATCTTTTCACTGAAATATTCTACTTTGGAAAAGTTTGTCTATTTTTTTTTGTAAAAACAAACATACTTAACACATGAGTTAGTAATTCCATGTTTAAGTATTCATCTAAGAGAAATAAATACATACATCTACAACAAAATCTGTTTGTGAATGCTTAGCATTTTTTCATTCATAACCCTAAATGGAACACAACTCGTGTTATCTAAATGTTAAAGAGATAAGGAAATTGTGGCATATCTAAAAATGGAATGCAATTGAACAATAAGTGATTGAATTATTGATATCTGTAACACATGAATGACTATCAAAAGCTTTTGTTAAGTGGAAAAAGCCACATGGAAAAGGCTACTTGCTGTTTGAATAAAAATCAGTAGTTGTCAGTGGTAATGGGAGGTAAAGAGATTACAATGTGGGGCTGGGAAGGTGGCTCAGTGGTAGAGCGCTTGTCTTGCATGCATGAGGTCCTGGGTTCGATTCCTTAGTACCACATAAGCAAAAAGAAAAAAGCCGGAAGTGGCGCTGTGGCTCAAGTGGTAGAGTGCTAGCCTTGAGCTGAAGAGCTGAGGGACAGAGCCCAGGCCTAGAGTTCAGGCCCTCGACCGGACCCCACCCCCGGCAAAAAAAAAAAAAGAGATCACAAAGTGTTATGAGGAAAGTTTTTGTGACAGTTGAAATATTCTAGCAAGTTATTCATCCCACTTTTTCTATCTTTATATTTAGGAAAGGTATATCAGATTTTATATAAATAAATATTATATAAATAATATATCTGTCTTTAGGTGAGGATGCTTGAGGGGAAAATGGGGAAGAACCAAAGAAGGGGTGACATTGACCAAGAAGCATTGTATTCATAACCTGCCTTATGAAATTTTAACCCTTTTGTAAAACTATTTAATAATAATAAGAAGAAAAGTTAATCTGGAACAAGAACAATGGATTTGAGAATAGATGGAGGAAAATTGGTCATAGGTGAGTATAAAGACCAAACTTTAAACACCATACCACAAGCAAACCCAAACAAAGCCAATACTGTCTAGTTAAAGTAGATGTGAGAATAAGAGAAGAATGTACAGAGTCTAAAGCTAGCCAGAAGAAAGAGGTTTAAGATATAGGATAAGAACAAATAGAGAAAGAAAAGAGACAGGAAAGCATGAAATAAGAGATAAAGGCAGATGTGGACAGAAGGGAACCTTACTGCATTTTTGGTAAGAGTGTAAACTTGTTCAACCACTTTGGAAAGCAGTATGGAGGTTCCTCAAATGACTCCACATAGAACTCCCCTATGACCTAGCAATCCCACTTTTGGGCATTTACCCAAATGA
>NW_012281590.1:0-6649 GCF_000151885.1 Dipodomys ordii
GGAGCCGGGCGGCGGCTCTCCAGATGTGAGCCGAGGGTGTCGCATCGTCCCTCAGGGTTAAAGGTGGCTACACACCTTTTTGTGTTTTGTTTTGCTTTGTTTTGTTTTTGTCGGTCATGGGCCTTGAACTCCGGGCCTGGGCGCTGTCCCTCAGCTCTTCAGCTCAACCACTTGAACCACGGCGCCACTTCCTGTTTTCTGCTGGTTAATTGGAGATGAGTCTCATGGACTTTCCTGCCCGGGCTGACTTTGAACCTCGATCCTCAGATCTCAGCCTCCTGAGTAGCTAGGATTACAGGTGTGAGCCACCGGCGCCAGGTGCAATTTTAATTTTTAATCACCTTTCACAAGCATCTAATATACCTGCTACACTTAGTTTTTGTAAGATAACTGCTCTCAAGGGAAAACATTCATATAGACTTAATAAATGTTACTTCCTGTCCACTCCTAATATAGATGCCTCAGTCACATTCATGGGGTTGTGAATACTAACAGTACTTTATTTCATGGATAGAACTCTGGAGGAGACTATTTGTCCTCATTTGTCAGGATTTTGTCCTCATTTTATGAGAATAAACATGGAGACACAGGGTTTAAAAAGTGAGTCTTTGGGGGTCAATAAAGAACTCAGAATGGCTGGATGCTGGTGGCTCATGTCTGTAATCCTAGCTCAGGAAGTTGAGATCAACAGTTCCAAGCCAGACCACACAGGAAAAGTCCATGAGACTCTTATCTCCACAGTTAATCAGTAGAAGACTGGAAATGGTAATCTGGCTCAAATGGTAAGTAGAGTGCCAACCTTGAGTCAAAAACCAAGCAAGAGAGGCCCCCCCCTGAGTTCAAGCCCCCAGATAGGCACAAAAGGAAAACCTCAGAATGGAACATGACCTCCTGGCCCTTCCTTGGCTACAAAAGGGTTTTGTGGAGGGAGGAGCCCCACCCTGTTGGATGTTAGCTGCTCAGTGCTCTTCTGTCTCCTGTGGTCATGCTGCAGATCTACACAGACCCCACCAAGAGACTGGAGCTGTACTTCCGGCCCAAGGACCCATACTGCCACCCAGTGTGTGCCAACCGCTTCAGTACCAGCAGCTTGCTGCTTCGGATCAGGAAAAGGACAAGGCGGCGCAGAGGGGAGCAGGCGGCTGAAGCCTGCCCCGAGGCCTCATTCAACATGGAGATCCTTGGCATCGTCTCCACCATTTACAAATTTCAGGGTATCTGAGAAACCTAGTGTGGTGTAGGGTTATTTTAAGGTCTGCTGTAGGTGCACACACTGGGTCCTCTGTACCAGGAAAGTAGCTAGGATGTGCCCAGGTCAGGGCTATAGGGACCACAGAGCAGAAGCCCCGTCCTGGAAGCACGCATCCTGTGTGTGCCCTGCTGCATAAGCTTCTGCTTCCTTAAGAGAAGCCAAAATCCAGAGTTCTGTGAGACAGCAAAGCCATTGTGTGCAGCCAGATCAAATTGTTGGGCATTTGGTTTCCCCTAGGTTTTAGAACCCTCCTTATCTTTTTGTGTTGTTTTGCTGTTTTTGTTTTGAGAAGGGTCTGGCTGTGTAGTTCAGGCTAGTCTGAACTTCTAGGCTTAAGTGACCCTCCCATTCATTGGTAGCTGGAGTCACCAGGATTAGAGAAGTGCTCAGCCATGCCCAGTTTCTCTTCAGTCTTTTTTTTTTTTTTTTTTGGTCAGTCGTGGGGCTTGAACTCTGGGCCTAAGTTCTGTCCTCAGCTCTTCAGCTCAAGGCAAATGCTCTGCCACTTGAGCCATAGTGCCACTTCTGGTTTTCTGGTGGTTAATTGGAAATAACTGTCTCAGGGACTTTTCTACCCTGGCTGACTTTGAACTGTGATCCTGAGATCTCAGCCTCCTGAGTAGCTAGGATTACAGGCTTGAGCCACTGGCAGCCGGCTTTCTCTTCAGTGTTAACTGGAAACTAAGCCTCTTCTTGAGCCTTGCTAGCTGACTCAGCCTCACTCCCCTCATGCTCCTCCGAACTGCCTGCCTTCTTTGGTGTTGGTTTACAGTAAGGTTTGCTACTTACAGGGCATGTCAGGGAGGAGACAGGAAGATCTGGGCTGAGAGGCAGGGTGGAAAACAGTATGGACTTTGAAATGTGGCCTGCCTGAGCCCCATGTTTCTTTGGGGAGGTTGCTTATCTTATGGCAGTCCCTGAGCAGGCCCTTGAGACAATGTTGTGCCAGGGACAGGCCCAGGCCCAGGGGAGGCCTTTATACATTACCAACTAGACTTAGACATGCCCATAGTTACAGTTTCTGTTTTAAGACAGAATTGGAAGAGACTAAGAACTGAGAATGGAAAAGAAAACCAGAGAGACGGGGGAAAGGGCGAGTGATGAAAACTGGCCCTACCCTTGGCTGGTCAACGGTGCCAATCACCCTGGTCAGTGGTGCACTTACCAGCGAGGGCTGTTCATTCTGGAACTAGCAGCCCAGTGGGTCCTCACATATTACATATGGTAGCTCCCTGTGGCCCTGGAGCGTGGTCCATCTCAAGCTGTGTGTGGCCAGGCCCCAGGTGGTGCTATACGCAGGCTGCCTTGGACTTCATCCTTGCTGTCCTGTCACACCCCTGCTTCTCCTCCCCTTTCCCCTCCCTCAGGCATTTTTTCAAAAGCAGCCTGGAGGGCACCCAGCTAGTTTGCTCCAGAGTTGGAGGTGCTGATTTCGTCTCCACGCCCATCAGTGCACAGCTGGCTTAGTGCTTCCCTGAGAGGCCAGGTGCTGGCACAGCAGCTGCCTGTTCCTGGGCGGGTGTCCTTGTGGTGGTGCCATCTGTCTGCCTCTCTTTCCAGGAATGTCTGACTTCCAGTACTTGGCTGTGCACACGGAAGAGGGTGACAAGCATGTGTCAATGTATGACAAGCTGCTCTTGCTCAAGCCCGAGAAGCAGGCCTTCTTCCAGAGGGATGTGCCGCTCTATATCCCCCCGCCCATCTTCTCCCGGCTTGACACCCCTGTGGACTACTACTACCGCCCGGAGACACAGCATCGGTAAGGACACCTCCCAGTCAGAGGTCTCAGCTTCCCCATCTCGAAATGGGGCGACAGCACTGTTCAACTGAGGTCCTGGGCTTGAATCTCAAAAGCACATGTCCTCAGTACAGAATGAGCCCTTCATAAGTGATGGCTTGGTAATCACCAGATTGGCTTTGACCCCAGGACCCTTGGGCACACAGAACTTGGAAGTCCTGCTAAGAAATGGTCTTGTTTGCTCAGTGTCTGCTTTGTTGCTTATCAGCTACTCTCTGGGCCTGTGTTCACCAGCAATGTGATCTCTCCACCTTCACCCGTCTCATGACCTGGCCATTCCAGGCTCCGGCAGAGATTCCATGGCCATCGTAGTAATCTGCCCTCTGCTTCTCCCTTCACCACACTTCTGTGACCAGAGATTGAACTGACTGGTCCCCACTCCTCTCCAGAGCCATCCCCCAGTCTTGCTGAGCCTCTCCTTGGGTCTTGATCACTGTGAACTCAGCTACAGTCTGTTGTCCCTAGACCGGGCTTCTGGGGACATGCACCCATCACCTCGAATCATCGGGTACCTTTCTTGCACAGAGGGATATGAAAAGCTAGATGGACTGAATGCATAGCTCACCACGTGCACATCCCTAGTCAAGCCTCATGCTAGTCACAGGAAACAAGCTTTTCATTTAGACAATGTTGTTATAATTAGTCCTGTGGGTGGCCAAAAAGGCAAGCCTGGGCATTGTCAGATGTTGGCTTTCTCCTGAAGACCAGCCAAACATTGATGTAAACGAGTGAGATTTCTTATGTGGAAAAGCCAGGGTTGAATAGTATGGACAAGAAAATGAGTGTGGAAATTTCCTGGCTCACCAGCTCTGTGGGAATGCTGAGTTTGCACTTTGTCCAGCCTCCTTGTGGTTCTCCCCCTTTTACAAACGAGGAACCAAGACTACTTGGGGTCCCCAGGCCACATGGGAAGCGTCAAACCCCAGTCTCTCCCACTCCTCGGGCCTTCAATCCTTACTGCTATGCTGCCCTTACTCTCGTGTGCCTTCTTTAAAAAAAAAAAAATTGCACACACAAAGACAGCATTTAAACACATTTCCCATTGTAAGGTTCCCAAAGGAGAAATTTGGCCTGTTTTGTTCTCAGCTGCAACTGTGGTGCCAAAAGAAAGCCTGACTTGAAAAGGGCATTCTGCCCGTATTGGTGGGCCTAGAGACAGAAGCCTTTGGAAATAAGGTTAAATAACTCAAAGGAAACTTGGCAGTTTGAAAAATGGCCTGTAGGAGGTGGTGGTGGTGGTGGTGTTCCCGGTGGTGGTGTTCCCATTCCCTAGGGGTTTCTGCCTTAGCCGGTTTTGAGCAGCTTTCAGCAGATGGGGCGCATGTGCAGGGACCTCACTGAAACAGGCAGGTGCTAGAATGGATTCTGAGGTATAAAAATAGAATGTGCTGTGCCAGGCACTGGTGGCTCACGCCTGTAATCCTAGCTACTTAAGAGGCTCAGATTTGAGAATCCCAGTTTAAGGCCAACTAGGGACAGAAATTGGGCACCAAAAACCAAAAACAAAACTGGAAGTAGAGCTGTGGCTCGGGTGGTAGAGTGCTAGCCTTGAGAAAAAAGCTCAAGAACAGTGCCTAGGCTCTGAGCTCAAGTCCTAGGGCCAGCACTACTGTAAGTATATATATAAAGGTAATAATATGTATATATAAAATAATAACAATGTAAATGTATATATCGAGTAATAGTAAATAATAAATACATAGATTATGCAGTGCTAGTAGAAACCTCAGCAGTCAGAAGGAGAGCCTGGATGATTGAGGTACGGTGGGGTGGGTGCTTTCCTTTTCTTCATGAAAACTTTTCCATGATCCCCATACCTGCTGTGGCCCTGAGTACTCTTGAAGCCTGGAGTCTGCAGACCACCTGGCAGTGAGGCTGTGTTCTGGGCTTGGGGCCAGGGAGCTGAACCAGATGCGGGCTAATGAGTGGGTGTCTTAAAGGAGATACCGGGAGGGCGGGCTGAGGGGCCCTTGGGCACGAGGCAGGTGGCAACATTTATACCTGAGGCTTAGCTCAGGCTCCGGAAGCATGAGGAGTCCATGCAGACCATAATGGTGGTATTCTTGGGTTTTATCCTCAGCGGTGCACTGTTACCTGCTCTTAGGAAATACTGTGAGTGGGGTGTGGTAGCATTCGCCTCACATCCCAGGCTGAAGCAGGAGGATCACTTGACCCTCCAAGTTCAGGGCCGGCTAGACTGTCTCAAAATAAACAAATATGTAAATAAGAAATACAACAATTTAGGTAGGTTGAGAGTTGAATGGAAGTAAATGCCCATGTGCTCCTCCGGCCTCCCTGTCTTCACCCTTCACCCTGCAACAAAGCCACCCGAAAAACAGTCTGTAAACTCCTATCAAGGGAGCGTGGCACAGCACTCCAGAAACGAGCTCACTCTGAGCCAGGCAAGAATGTCCCATGCTTTGCCTTTGATTGATGTCCCTCAGGTCTGTTCAGTCTGTCATATACCCTGGTCCTTCCCCAGTTATTTTCCTAATCCAGTGGGTCAATTGTGCTCTTAGGGAAAAGCAAATAATACAAAAACAAGAAGGAAGTTTCAACACCTCTGGGGGGAGTATTTCTAAAATGTTTTGGGTTTTCCCTCCACAAAGAATTTATAGTCAGAAACAAATACATAGATAGAAGGCAGGCGCATGCTCTGCTCTGTATCCTGGTGGTAACTGGCAGCAAACGAGCTCCTGCTCTGCTTTGTGGGGTCAGCAGGAGCAGTTTCCAAGCCTGGGGTGAGCCAGAGAGGAGGGCCAGCCGCCCTGGGGCCTCAGGCCCTGTCCCCTCCTTGTGTGTTTATCCATTTCTGGTGCATGGAAAAAACCTGTCTTTATTCCCAGGGCCTCTGTTGATTCTTGGGCACTGCTGGCCTTCATGGGGAACAGGCTGACCTACACCTCATAGGTCCCTTTCTGGGTCTGGGGAGGTTGTACTTACCACAGACTAGAGGAACTGGGGAGGCTGGCAGGACATTGAGCCCTCTGTTCTTCAGGGACCCTCTGTGAGCATTGGACATAGTGACACACAGACCCCAACTGGGGTCAGTAGAAGCAGCCATGAAGTCCTTTCCCCAGAGTGACCAGCACAAGTAGCTGTCCCTCCTACAGAAAGGCCTCCTTGGCTTCCTGGCGGTGTCTGGGTCTTTAGGGGGAAGGTTAGAAGTCAGGAGGCGGTTGTGTCTGTCAGGGAAGAAAAGCACAGACCCCCCTCCCATGGCTTCCACTTCCATCTCCCATGTGCAAGTCACCTGCTTCCCTTGTAAATGTGCAGATGGGGTGAACTCATAGAAAAATACTGCAGAATACAGCCTGGCAGCTCCAATAATCCCAGTTATTCAGGAGGTTGAGGGTAGGTGATAATGGTGGCAAATTTAAAAGGTAAAAATCACCTGAATGAAATTGCATGGTGTCCAGGACATCGTGTAATACGTTGGAAATGTTGTCTTGGGTAGAGTGGGTGTGGAGGAAACAGAGGAGCTCTAGGTTTTGTTTTTGTTTTTGTCGGTCGTGGGGCTTGAACTCTGGGCCTGGGCGCTGTCCCTCAGCTCTTCAGCTCAAGGCGAGCGCTCTACCACTTGAGCTACAGCGCCACTT